>NC_041383.1:89832607-89859856 GCF_002162155.2 Triticum dicoccoides
AGTAGCAAAGGAATCGCTCCATCGGGTTCAGTTAACAGCCATCGATCGATCGCTCGGGTTTAGTAACGCGTAGCCTGCAATGCAATCGCTCGGGTTCAGTTAGAGCCCAACGCCTCGCTCGGCTTCAGTTAGAGCCAACGCCTCGCACACACACGCATGTACATATGAGAGAAATGCGCATCGCTCGGCCCCCGACCTCCCATCGTAACCGGCAACTCCCCGAAATTTTCCTCCCCCTCGCTTCTACCACGGTTTTCTCCGTCATGGACGGCCCAAAGAATGTCATGTAGCTGCGTCTCCGGCCCGCCCAGGACGAAAAGCCCATTTTCTGTCATGATTTTTTGTCATAGAAGTAGGAGCCCACCACATCTATGATGATACCGGGTTTTGTCATAGTTATCGTCATAGAAGTGTCATATGTATGACAGAAAAAAATTCGTTCAGCCCAAAATGTCACGGATGTGTATTTTTTTTTGTAGTGCATGAGCCGTCGCTTGAAGCGAACTTGTTCCACTGGATCTTCTGGTACGCCAAATTCGTCAGTGCCGAGGCTTACCTCGTTGTCGGAGGGGGGTGTATGGTTGTCCCTCTCCAAGTATCCCATCGTGACCGGTCCGGCCTTCTTGAAGGTAGGCCGATCAGGGCTGTATTCCTCTTCGGCACCATCCGGATTGCTTTCGTCTCCAGGGCCGGTGTTGGTATGGTGGGGCTTGGAGCGGCGCCGAAAGCGCCCATGCTTTGGTTTTCCTCCGGGGGGGTTATCCTCCATTGCCTCGTCACCATTGGTTTTCTTCGGAGTGTCCACCATATATATGTCATATGAGGAGGTGGCCGTCCACCGTCCTGTGAGCGGTGGCTCCTGTAATTCTCCAGCATCGTCATCCATACCGTCGATGTCTTTGGAGTCGAAGTCTAGCACGTCGGTTAAATCATCGACCGTGGCAATGAAGTGGGTGGTGGGTGGACAGCGGATTCCGTTGTCACCTGCTTCCCACTCAAGCCAGACATAGTTCGGCCTAGAGCCTCCTGACAAAGAGAGAGACTTCAATGAGTTCAGCATGTCGCCAAAGGGCGAGTGCTGAAAGATGTCCGCAGCGGTGAAATCCATTACCGGAGCCCAACCAGGCTCGGCAGGCTCGGGAACGTGCGGAATGGAACCTATAACTGGATACGAGTCCGGGGGTCCAGAGTCACAGGCTTCCTCAGAAGTGAGGCATGTGTTCGGCTCCACCGCTGATGAGGGTACGGCCTGCGGGGCGGGGTCCATCCCTCCGTCCCTAGGCAACGCAGCTTGCTCCGGATTTGAGTCTAGGGCTGCTGCAGGGGTGATATCCCGAGTGTTTTCCGACAGTAGGTCCAGGCCATGCACGTCGTGACTGTCCAGCGCTCCCAGCGCGGGCCCGAATCCGTCGAAGATCAAGTCTCTGCGGATATCCGCTGTGTGGTTCAGTTTTCCGAACCTAATTTGACGGCCAGGGGCGTAGATGTGGATCTGCTCCAGATGGCCAAGCGAATTGGCCCGCAGAGCGAAGCCGCCGAACACGAAGATCTGTCTGGGGAGGAAAGTCTCACCCTGGACTGTGTCATTGACGATGATTGAAGGCGCCATCACGCCCTGTTGCGACAACATAGAGGAACTCTCAATGAAAGCACCAATGTCGGTGTCAAAACCGGCGGATCTCGGGTAGGGGGTCCCAATCTGTGCGTCAAGGCTGATGGTAATAGGAAGCAAGGGAAACAGATGTTTACCCAGGTCCGGGCCCTCTCCATGGAGGTAAAACCCTACTTCCTGCTTGATTAATATTGAAGATATGGGTAGTACAAGAGTAGATCTACCACGAGATCGTAGAGGCTAAACCCTAAGAGCTAGCCTATGATGGTATGATTGTAATTGTGATCGGGCTTCTAAGGACCAACCTCTATGGTTTATATAGACATCAGAGAGGGCTAGGGTTTACATGGAGTCGGTTACAAGGAAGGAAACACAGTATCCGGATCGCCAAGCTTGCCTTCCATGCCAAGGAGAGTCCCATCCGGACACGGGCCGAAGTCTTGAGTCTTGTATCTTCACGCTTCAATAGTCCAGACGTTGTACACAGTCCGACAGTCCGGATACCCCCTAATCCAAGACTCACTCACCCACCATTCAAAATATACACGTATCCGGTTTGTGACTTAGAGTCATCCAGATCTGTGTCGAAGCTAGCGTCGACGTAACCCTTTATGACGAGCTCTTCGTCACCTCCATAAATGAGAAACATATCCTTAGTCCTTTTCAGGTACTTCAAGATATTCTTGACCGCTGTCCAGTGTTCCATGCCGGGATTACTTTGGTACCTTCCTACCAAACTTACGACAAGGTTTACATCAGGTACAGCATGGCATACATAATAGACCCTATGGCCGATGCATAGGGGATGACACTCATCTTTTCTCTATCTTCTACCGTGGTCGGGCATTGAGCCGAGCTCAATTTCACACCTTGCAACACTGGCAAGAACCCCTTCTTGGACTGATCCATATTGAACTTCTTCAATATCTTATCAAGGTATGTGCTTTGTGAAAGACCTATGAGGCGTCTCGATCTATCTCTATAGATCTTGATGCCTAATATGTAAGCAGCTTCTCCAAGGTCCTTCATTGAAAAACACTTATTCAAGTAGGCCTTAATGCTGTCCAAAAGTTCTATATCATTTCCCATCAAAAGTATGTCATCTACATATAATATGAGAAATGCTATAGAGCTCCCACTCACTTTCTTGTAAATGCAGGCTTCTCCATAAGTCTGCATAAACTCAAACGCTTTGATCATTTCATCAAAGCGAATGTTCCAACTCCGAGATGCTTACACCAGCCCATAGATGGATCGCTGGAGCTTGCATACCTTGTTAGCATTCTTAGGATCGACAAAACCTTCCGGCTGCATCATATACAATTCTTCCTTAAGATAGCCGTTAAGGAATGCCATTTTGACGTCCATTTGCCATATCTCATAATCATAGTATGCGGCAATTGCTAACATGATTCAGACAGACTTCAGCTTCTCTACGGGTGAGAAGGTCTCATCGTAGTCAACCCCTTGAACTTGTCGATAACCCTTAGCGACAAGTCGAGCCTTATAGATGGTAACATTACCATCTGCGTCCGTCTTCTTCTTAAAGATCCATTTATTTTCTATCGCTCACCGATCATCGGGCAAGTCTGTCAAAGTCCATACTTTGTTTTCATACATGGATCCTATCTCGGATTGCATGGCTTCAAGCCATTTGTTGGAATCTGGGCCTGCCATCGCTTCTTCATAGTTCGAAGGTTCACCGTTGTCTAACAACATGATTTCAAGGACAGGGTTGCCATACCATTCTGGTGTGGAACATGTCCTTGTGGACCTACGAAGTTCAGTAGCAACTTGATCCGAAGTACCTTGATCATCATCATTAACTTCCTCTCTAGTCGGTGCAGGCATCACAGGAACATCTTCCTGAGCTGCGGTACTTTCCGGTTCAAGAGGCAGTACTTCATCAAGTTCTACTTTCCTCCCACTTACTTCTCTTGAGAGAAACTCTTTCTCCAGAAAGGACCCGTTCTTGGCAACAAAGAACTTGCCTTCGGATCTGAGGTAGAAGGTATACCCAATGGTTTCCTTAGGGTATCCTATGAAGACGCATTTTTCCGACTTGGGTTTGAGCTTTTCAAGTTTAAATTCATGACATAAGCATCGCGTACCCAAACTTTTAGAAACGACAGCTTAGGTTTCTTCCCAAACCATAATTCATATGGTGTCGTCTCATCGGATTTAGACGGTGCCCTATTTAAAGTGAATGTAGCTGTCTCTAGAGCATATCCCCAAAATGATAGCGGTAAATCGGTGAGTGACATCATAGATCGCACCATATCCAATAGAGTGCGATTATGACATTCCGACACACCGTTACGCTGAGGTGTTCGAGGCGGCGTGAGTTGTGAAACGATTCCACATTTCCTTAAGTGCGTACCAAATTCGTGACTTAAATATTCTCCCCCATGATTTGATCGTAAGAACTTTATTTTTCGGTCACGTTGATTCTCTACCTCATTCTAAAATTCCTTGAACTTTTCAAAGGTCTCAGACTTGTGTTTCATCAAGTAGACATACCCATATCTACTTAAGTCATCAGTGAGAGTGAGAACATAACGGTAGCCTCCGCAAGCCTCAACGCTCATTGGACCACACACATCAGTATGTATGATTTTCAATAAGTTGGTTGCTCGCTCCATTGTTCCGGAGAACAGAGTCTTGGTCATTTTGCCCATGAGGCATGGTTCGCATGTGTCAAATGATTTGTAATCAAGAGACTCCAAAAGTCCATCAGCATGGAGCTTCTTCATGCGTTTGACACCAATGTGACCAAGGCGGCAGTGCCACAAGTATGTGGGAATATCGTTATCAACCTTACATCTTTTGGTATTCACACTATGAATATGTGTAATGTCACTTTCGAGATTCATTAAGAATAAACTGTTGACCAGCGGGGCATGACCATAAGACATATCTCTCCTATAAATGGAACAACCATTATTCTCGGATTTAAATGAGTAGCCATCTCGTATTAAACGAGATCCAGATACAATGTTCATGCTCAAAGCTGGCACTAAATAACAATTATTGAGGTTTAAAACTAATTCCGTAGGTAAATGTAGAGGTAGCATGCCGACGGCGATCACATCGACCTTGGAACCATTCCTAGCGCGCATCATCACCTCATCCTTCGCCAGTGTCCGCTTATTCCGCAGCTCCTGTTTTGATTTACAAATATGAGCAACCGCACTGGTATCGAATACCCAGGAGCTACTACGAGTACTGGTAAGGTACACATCAATTACATGTATATCACATATACCTTTGGTGTTGCCGTCCTTCTTGTCCGCTAAGTACTTGGGGTAGTTCCGCTTCCAGTGTTCGCTTCCCTTGCAATAAAAGCACTCAGTCTCAGGTTTGGGTCCATGCTTTGGCTTCTTCCCAGCAACTGGCTTACCGGGTGCGGCAACTCCCTTGCCGTCCTTCTCGAAGTTCTTCTTACCCTTGCCTTTCTTGAAACTAGTGGTTTTATTGACCATCAACACTTGATGTTCCTTTTTGATCTCCACCTCCGCTAATTTTAGCATTGAAAATACCTCAGGAATGGTTTTCACCATCCCTTGCATATTGTAGTTCATCACAAAGCTCTTGTAGCTAGGTGGGAGCGACTAAAGGATTCTGTCAATGACCGCCTCTCGACCCGGGCATGAGCTTGGAAAACCATTTTCAGCTCTTGGAACATCTCATATGCTCTGTGCTGCTCAAAACTCTTTTGGAGCCCCGGTTCTAAGCTGTAAAGCATGCCACATTGAACCAGGGAGTAATCATCACTACACGACTGCCAGGCGTTCATAACGTCTTGAGTTGCTGGGAAAATGGGTGCTTCACCTAGCGGTGCATCTAGGACATATGCTTTCTTGGCAGCTATGAGGATGATCCTCAAGTTCCGGACCCAGTCCGTATAGTTGCTGCCATCGTCTTTTAGCTTGGTTTTCTCTAGGAACGCGTTGAAGTTGAGGGCAACATTAGCGTGGGCCATTTGATCTACAAGACATATTGCAAAGATTTTAGACTAAGTTCATGATAATTAAGTTCATCTAATCAAATTATATAATGATCTCCCACTCAGATAGACATCCCTCTAGTCATCTATGTGATACATGATCTGAGTCAACTAGGCCGTGTCCGATCATCACGTGAGACAGACTAGTCATCATCGGTGAACATCTTCATGTTGATCGTATCTTCTATACGACTCATGTTCGACCTTTCGGTCTCTTGTGTTCCGAGGCCATGTCTATACATGCTAGGCTCTTCCAGTCAACCTAAGTGTTTTGCATGTGTAAATTTGGCTTACACCCGTTGTATGTGAACGTTAGAATCTATCACACCCGATCATCACATGGTGTTTCGAGACAACAAACTTTCGCAACAGCGCACAGCTAGGGGGAACACTTTCTTGAAATTATTATGAGGGATCATCTTATTTATGCTACCGTCATTCTAAGAAAATAAGATGTAAAACATGATAAACATCACATGCAATCAAATAGTGACATGATATGGCCAATATCATTTTGCTCCTTTTGATCTCCATCTTCGGGGCGCCATGATCATCATTGTCACTGGCATGACACCATAATCTCCATCATCATGATCTCCATCATCGTGTCTTCATGAAGTTGTCATTCCAACGATTACTTCTACTACTATGGCTAACAGTTTAGCAATCAAGTAAAGTAATTACATGGCGTTATTCAATGACACGCAAGTCATACAAAAAAAATAAAGACAACTCCTATGGCTCCTGCCAGTTGTCATAGTCATCGACATGCAAGTCGTGATTCCTATTACAAGAACATGATCAATCTCATACATCACATATATATATCATTCATCACATCCTTTTGGCCATATCACATCACATGGCATATGCTGCAAAAACAAGTTAGACGTCCTCTAATTGTTGTTGCATGTTTTTACATGGCTGCGATAGGTTTCTAGCAAGAACATTTCTTACCTATGCCAAAACCACAACATGATATGCCAATTTCTATTTACCCTTCATAAGGACCCTTTTCATCGAATCCGATCCGACTAAAGTGGGAGAGACAGACACCCGCTAGCCACCTTATGCAACTAGTGCATGTCAGTCGGTGGAACCTATCTCACATAAGTGTACGTGTAAGGTCGGTCTGGGCCGCTTCATCCCACGATGCCGCCGAAACAAGATAAGACTAGTAGTGGCAAGTAAATTGACAAAATCAACGCCCACAACAATCTTGTGTTCTACTCGTGCATAGAAACTACGCATAAACCTAGCTCATGATGCCACTATTGGGGATTGTTGCAGAAAATAAAAAAATTTCTACGCCTCACCAAGATCAATCTATGGAGTCATCTAGCAACGAGAGAGAGGAGTTCATCTACATACCCTTGTAGATCGCGAGCGGAAGCGTTCAAGAGAACGGGGTTGATGGAGTCGTACTCGTCGTGATCCAAATCACCGATGATCCTAGCGCCGAACGGATGGCACCTCCGCGTTCAACACATGTACGGAGCAGTGATGTCTCCTCCTTCTTGATCCAGCAAGGGGGAAGGAGAGATTGAGGAAGATAGCTCCAACAGCAGCACGGCGGCGTGGTGGTGATGGAGTGGCAGTACTCCGACAGGGCTTCTCCAAGCTCTTAACGGAGGAGGAGAGGTGTTGGGGAGGGGAGGGGCTGCGCCTTGGATGTGGTGTGCAGCCCTCCCCTCGCCCCTCTATTTATAGGGGAAGGGGGAAGGGGGACGGCCCCCTCTAGATGAGATATAGAGGGGGGGCGGCGGCCATGGGGAGGGGGCTTGCCCCCCAAGCAAGAGGGCGCCCCCTCTAGGGTTCCCCCCCAACCCAGACACATGGGCCCAAGGGGGGATGCGCCCAGCCCTCCAAGGGATGGTTCCCTTTCCTCTACGGCCCATGAGGCCCTCCGAGAGAGGTGGCCCCTCCCGGTGGACCCCCGGAACCCCTCCGGTGGCCCGGTACAACACCGATATGCCCCCGAACTTTTGCGGTGACAGTATGACAACTTCCCATATATAAATATTCACCTCCAGACCATTTCGAAACTCCTCGTGACGTCTGGGATCTCATCTGGGACTCCGAACAACATTCGTTAATCACATACAAGTCTTCCTAATAACCCTAGCATCATCAAACCTTAAGTGTGTAGACCCTACGGGTTCGGGAATCACGCAGACATGACCGAGACAGCTCTCCGGCCAATAACCAACATCAGGATCTGGATACCCATGTTGGCTCCCACATGTTCCACGATGATCTCATTGAGTGAACCACGATGTCAAGGATTCAAGTAATCCCGTATACAATTCCCTTTGTCAATCAGTACGTTACTTGCCTGAGATTTGATCGTCGGTATCCCAATACCTCGTTCAATCTCGTTACCGGCAAGTCACTTTACTTGTACCGTAATGCATGATCCCGTGACCAACCACTTGGTCACACTGAGCTCATTATGATGATGCATTACCGAGTGGGCCCAGAGATACCTCTCCGTCATACGGAGTGACAAATCCCAGTCTCGATTCGTGCCAACCCAATAGACACTTTTGTAGATACCTGTAGTGCACCTTTATAGCCACCCAGTTACGTTGTGACGTTTGGTACACCCAAAGCACTCCTACGGTATTTGGGAGTTGCACGATCTCATGGTCTAAGGAAATGATACTTGACATTAGAAAAGCTCTAGCAAACGAACTACACGATCTTGTGCTATGCTTAGGATTGGGTCTTGTCCATCACATCATTCTCCCAATGATGTGATCCCGTTATCAATGACATCTAATGTCTATGGTCAGGAAACCGTAACCATCCATTGATCAACGAGCTAGTCAACTAGAGGCTCACTAGGGACATGTTGTGGTCTATGTATTCACACATGTATTCCGATTTCCGGATAACACAATTATAGCATGAACAATAGACAATTATCATCAACAAGGAAATTAATAATAACCATTTTATTATTGCCTCTAGGGCATATTTCCGACAGCAGCCTGATAACTCACAAGTGTAGGGGATCGCAACAGCTTTCGAGGGTAGAGTATTCAACCCAAATTTATTGATTCAAGACAACGGGAGCCAAAGAATATTCTTAAGTATTAGCAGTTGAGTTGTCAATTCAATCACACCTGGATAACTTAGTATCTGCAGCAAAGTATTTAGTAGCAAAGTAGTATGATAATAAAGGTAACAGTGGCAAAATTAAAGATAATAGTTTTGTAGTGATTGTAACAGTAGCAACGAAAACGTAAATAAGTGAAGCGCAATATGTGAAAAGCTCGTAGGCATTGGATCAGTGATGGATAATTATGTTGGATGTGATTCCTCATGTAATAGCTATAACATAGGGTGACACAGAACTAGCTCCAGTTCATCAATGTAATGTAGGCATGTATTCCGAATATAGTCATACATGCTTATGGAAAAGAACTTGCATGGCATCTTTTGTCCTACCCTCCCGTGGCGGCGGGGTCCTAGCGGAAACTAAGGGATATTAAGGCCTCCTTTTAATAGAGAACCGGAACAAAGCATTAGCACATAGTGAATACATGAACTCCTCAAACTACGTTCATCACCGAGAAGTATCCTGATTATTGTCACTTCGGGGTTGTCGGATCATAACACATAATAGGTGACTATAGACTTGCAAGTTAGGATCAAGAACACACATATATTCATGCAAACATAATAGATTCAGATCTGAAATCGTGGGATTCGGGCCCTAGTGACAAGCATTAAGCATAGCAAAGTCATAGCAACATCAATCTCAGAACATAGTGCATACTAGGGATCAAACCCTAACAAAAATAACTTGATTACATGGTAAATCTCATCGAACCCATCACCGTCCAGCAAGCCTACGATGGAATTACTCACGCACGGCGGTGAGCATCATGAAATTGGTGATGGAGGATGGTTGATGATGACAACGGCGACGAATCCCCCTCTCCGGAGCCCCGAACGGACTCCAGATCAGCCCTCCCGAGAGAGATTAGGGCTTGGTGGTGGCTCCGTATCGTAAAACATGATGAAACTTTCTCTCTGATTTTTTTCTCCGTGAAACGGAATATATGGAGTTGGAGTTGTGGTCGGTGGAGCGTCAGAGGGCCCACGAGACAGGGGGCGCGCCCAGGGGGGAGGGCACGCCCCCACCCTCGTGGACAGGGTGTGGGCCCCTTGGTCTTGATTCTTTCACCAGTATTTTTTATATTTTCCAAAACTTATCTCTGTGGATTTTCAGGTCATTCCGAGAACTTTTGTTTTCTGCACATTAAACAACATCATGGCAGTTCTGTTGAAAACAACGTCAGTTCGGGTTAGTTTCATTCAAATCATGCAAGTTAGAGTCCAAAACAAGGGCAAAAGTGTTTGGAAAAGTAGATACGTTGGAGACGTATCAACTCCCCGAAGCTTAAACCTTTGCTTGTCCTCAAGCAATTCAGTTGATAAATTGAAAGTGATAAAGAAAAACTTTTACAAACTCTATTTGCTCTTGTTGTTGTAAATATGTAAAGCGAGCATTCAAGTTTTCAGCAAAGATTATAAACTAGCCATACTCACAATAACACCTAGGTCTCACAATTACTCGTATCAATGGCATAATCAGCTAGCGAGCCATAATAATAAAACTCGGATGACAACACTTTCTCAAAACAATGATAATATGATATAACAAGATGGTATCTTGCTAGCCCTTTCTGAGACCACAAAACATAAATTGAGAGCACCTTTAAAGATCGAGGACTGACTAAGCATTGTAATTCATGGTAAAAGAGATCAGTCATACCCAATATAAACCAATAGTAATGAATGCAAATGATAGTGTGCTCTCCAGCGAGTGCTTTTTAATAAGAAGGCGATGACTCAACATAAAAGTAAATAGATAGGCCCTTCGCAGAGGGAAGCAGTGATTTGTAGAGGTGCCAGAGCTCGATTTTAAAATAGAGACGAATAACATTTTGAGAGGCATACTTTCACTGTCAACGCAACAATGAGATGGCTATATCTTCCATACTACATGCATTAAGGCAGTTCCCAAACAGAATGGTAAAAGTTTATACTCCCCCACCACCAACAAGCATCAACCCATGGCTTGCTCGAAACAACGAGTGCCTCCAACTAACAACAGCCCTGGGGGAGTTTTGTTTAATTATGTTGATTTGCTTTGATCTTTTTGGATCATGGGACTGGGCATACCGGATACCGGACCTTTCTCGTGAATGAGGAGCGGAGTCCACTCCTCTTGAGAATAACCCACCTAGCATGGAAGATACAGGCAGCCCTAGTTAAAACATGAGCTGCTCGAGCATACAAAACAGAATTTTATTTGAAGGTTTGGAGTTTGGCACATACAAATTTACTTGGAACGGCAGGTAGATACCACATATAGGAAGGTATGGTGGACTCATATGGAACATCTTTGGGGTTAAGGAGTTTGGATCCACAAGCAGTATTCCCGCTAAGTACAGGTGAAGGCTAGCAAAAGACTGGGAAGCGACCAACTGAGAGACCGACAACAGTCATGAACATGCATTAAAATTAATTCACACCGAGTACAAGTATGAGTAGGATATAATCTACCATGAACATAAATATCATGAAGGCTATGTTGATTTGTTTCAACTACATGCGTGAACATGTGCCAAGTCGAGTCACTCAATTCATTGAAAGGAGGATACCATCCCATCATACCACATAACAATCATTCTAATAGCATGTTGGCACGCAAGGTAAACCATTATAACTCATAGCTAATCAAGCATGGCCCAAGCAACTATAATCTCTAAATGTCATTGCAAATATGTTTACTTCATAATAAGCTGAATCAGGAACGATGAACTCATCATATTTACAAAAACAAGAGAGGTCGAGTTCATAACGGCTTTTCTCATCTCAACCAGTCCATCAAATATCGTCATTATTGCCTTTCACTTGCACGACCGAACGATGTGTATACTAATAATAGTGCACGTGCATTGGACTAAGCTGGAATCTGCAAGCATTCAACTGAAGAGAGAAGACAAAGTAATATGGGCTCTGATTTAAATAAACAATCATGCAAATGACCAGTAAACATTTTCAATATGGTCTTCTACTCTCGACCCCCAAAGGAAAGAAAAGAAAATAAAACTATTTACACGGGAAAGCTCCCAACAAGCAAGAAGAAGAACGAGAAATATTTTTGGGTTTTCATTTTAATTACTACTACAAGCATGGAAATTAAACTAACTAATTTTTTTGGTTTTTTCTTAAGGTTTATCAAACACACAAGAAGAAAGCTAGAAAAAGAAATTAAACTAGCATGGATAATACAATGAAAGAGTATGAGCATCGACGACTAGAATAGTGTGTGAACATGAATGTAAAGTCGGTGAGAAATACGTACTCCCCCAAGCTTAGGCTTTTGGCCTAAGTTGGTTTAAGGCCAAGGGTTGCTTGGCTGATATCCGTAGTTGTAACTAGGGTCGTACTGGGATGCAGCAGCAAATGCCTCTTGAGCTGCGGCATGTTGGCGAGCTGCCTCCACTCTCCCCTCGTGTTCAGCTGCCTCCTCCTAGTAACAACATATCTTCCTTTTGCATGGTAATCAAAAAGGAAAGGAGCAGGGAGAGTAACATGGACAGAGCTATGTCTGTCAAATATAAGTCAATACTGTAGGAATTGTTCATTCCTCAAAAGAAAACGATGTTTAATCATAGCGTCGTAATCTAAATAAGCAGGAGGCAACACCATATCCCCCTCTCGTGGGGCTATACCAAGATAATTAGCCACACAGGTCGCATAAATTCCTCCAAATAAATCTCCAGCCCTACCATTATTATGCAACCTACGTGCAACTATTGCCCCCAAGTTGTAATCTTTATAACCTAACATAGCGCTCTTGAGGACACAAAGATCAGGGATACACATATGACATGCTTCATCTTTACCGTTAATGCATCTACCAATGAAGAGAGCAAAATAATGTATAGCCGTGAAATGAATGCTCCCTATGGTAGCTTGTGCTATATCCCTAGATTCTCCCACAGTAATACTAGCAAGAAAGTCTCTAAATTCAGATTTGTGGGGATCATTAACATTGCCCCACTGCGGAAGTTTGCAAACAGTTGTAAAATCCTCTAAGTCCATGGTATAGGATTTATCATAAATATCAAACAAGACACTCTGAGAATTACGTGAACATTTATATTTAACCCTTCTCACAAATGAATCAGTCAATTGATAGTACTGAGGACACTTATCTTGTAAAAAGTCCTCAAGATCGGCATTACGCACATATGCGTCAAATTCATCCTTAAAGCCTGCATTGACCATAAAATTGTCTGATGGCCACTCACAAGCTCGCACTTCTGTGTCCCTCGGTAGTTCATCGTCTTGCTCATGCATAGCAAGCCTGGGTCCTTTCTTTATTGAGGAACCACCTTGATACATTCTCCTAGACATATTTCTTTTTCTAAAAAATTTCTAAAATTTTAGTAACTTCAAAATAAAAGTGAATAAAACTAAACAATATTGGTAGCAACTACTCCCACAAGTGCCTAGAGCTTATATCATGCATTAGAATTACTTGGGACCTCATAAATTTAACATGCAAGCTCAAGAACAAGGTCACCTATGTAGCAAAAATCTGCAATAAATAAAGCACTAGAACAAAAACTAATTGGACCAATGGAGGAGTCCATACCAAGCAACAATCTCCCAAAGCAGTTTTGTGAATGGAGCTTTGAGCAAGGAGATCGAAAATCATAGCAAAATGAGCTAGAACTTGTGCTTGAGCTGGATGAGGATTTTTTTGGGAAGAAGATGGAGTGTGTGGGTGCAGGAATAAGTGGAGGGGGGCCACCGTGGGCCCATGAGACAGGGGGCGCGCCCAGGGGTGTGGGCGCGCCCTCCACCCTCGTGGTCTGGTGCTTGCCCCTCCTGCAGTGTTTTCAGTGCCTAAAATCCTCAAATATTCCATAAAAAATCATACTAAATTTGCAGGGCATTTGGAGCACTTTTATTTCCGGGATATTTTTTATTGCACGGATAATTCATAAAACAGACAGATAATGCTATTTTTTGCTTTATTTACTCTAAATAACAGAAAGTAAAAAGAGGGTACAGAAGGTTGTGCCTTCTAGTTTCATCCATCTTGTGATCATCAAAATGAATCCACTAACAAGGTTGATCAAGTATTGTTAACAAACTCATTCCGGATAACACGGAACCGGAGAAATTTCGAATAACAGTAAGTTACCTCAATGGGGATATGAACATCCCCAACAATAAGAATATCATACTTTTTCTTGACAGTAGGAAGAGGAAATTCAAAACCTCCAATAATGATAGTTGGAACTTTTCCAATAGAATTGATGCTATGAACTTGAGGTTGTTTCCTCGGAAAGTGTACCGTATGCTTATTACCATTAACATGAAAAGTGACATTGCCTTTGTTGCAATCAATAACAGCCCCTGAAGTATTCAAAAAGGGTCTACCAAGGATAATCGACATACTATCGTCCTCGGGAATATCAAGAATAACAAAGTCCGTTAAGATAGTGACATTTGCAACCACAACAGGCACATCCTCACAAATACCGACAGGTATGGCAGTTGATTTGTCAGCCATTTGCAAAGATATTTCAGTAGGTGTCAACTTATTCAATTCAAGTCTACGATATAAAGAGAGATGCATAACACTAACACCGGCTCCAAGATCACATAAAGCAGTTTTAACATAGTTTCTTTTAATGGAGCATGGTATGGTTGGTACCCCTGGATCTCCAAGTTTCTTTGGTATTCCACCCTTAAAGGTATAATTATCAAGCATGGTGGAAATTTCAGCTTCAGGTATCTTTCTATTATTTGTAATGATATCCTTCATATACTTAGCATATGGATTTACTTTGACCATATCAGTTAAGCGCATACGTAAGAAAATAGGTCTAATCATTTCAGCAAAGCGCTCAAAATCCTCACCATCCTTTGTCTTGGATGGTTTAGGAGGAAAGGGCATGGGTTTCTGAACCCATGGTTCTCTTTCTCTACCGTGCTTCCTAGCAACAAAATCTCTCTTATCATATCGTTGATTCTTTGATTGTGGGTTATCAAGATCAACATCAGGTTCAATTTCTACCTCATTGTTTTTGCTAGGTTGAGACTCAACATGAACATTATCTTTAACATTATCACTAGGTTCATGTTCATCACCTGATTGTGTTTTAGCATCAGAAATAGAAATATCATTGGGATTCTCAGGTGTGTTTACAACAGGTTCACTAGAAGCATGCAAAGTCCTATCATTTTTCATTTTCTTCTTTTTAGAAGAACTAGGTGCCTCTAAATTATTTCTCTGAGAATCCTGCTCGATTCTCTTAGGGTGGCCTTCAGGATACATAGGTTCCTGAGTCATTCTACCAGTTCTAGTAGCCACTCTAACAGCAAAGTCATGTTTATTATTTAATTCATCGAGCAAATCATTTTGAGCTTTAAGTACTTGCTCAGCTTGAGTGGCAACCATAGAAGCATATTTGCTAATGAGTTTAAGTTCACCTTTAACTCTAGCCATATAATCACTCAAGCGTCCTATCTCGAAAGCATTATTCTTTAATTCTCTACCAACATAAGCATTAACACTTTCTTGCCTAGCCATTAAGTCATCAAATTCATCTAAGCATGGGCTATGAAATTTAGTAGACGGGATTTCAACTTTATCATATCTATAGAGAGAATTTACCTTTACTACCTGTGTCGGGTTATCAAGACAATGTGGTTCTTCGACTGGCGGTATATTAAGACCATGTATTTCTTCAATAGGAGGTAAATTCTTAACATCTTCATCTTTAATACCTTTTTTCTTTCATAGATTTCTTTGCCTCTTGCATATCTTCAGAACTGACAAATAGAACACCTCTCTTCTTCTAAGTTGGTTTAGGAATAGGCTCGGGAGTTGGCTCAATTGGCTCAGGAATTGGCTCGGGAAGAGTCCAATTATTTTCATTAGTCAACATATTATTCAATAGTAATTCAGCTTCGTCGACTGTTCTTTCCCTGAAAACACAACCATCACAACTATCCAAGTAGTCTTTGGAAGCATCGGTTAGTCCATTATAAAAGATATCAAGTATTTCATTTTTCTTAAGAGGATGATCAGGCAAAGCATTAAGTAATCGGAGAAGCCTCCCCCAAGCTTGTGGGAGACTCTCTTCTTTGATTTGCACAAAATTATATATTTCCCGCAAGACAGCTTGTTTCTTATGAGCAGGGAAATATTTAGCAGAGAAGTAATAAATCATATCCTGGGGACTACGCACACAACCAGGATTAAGAGAATTAAACCAAGTTTTAGCATCACCCTTTAATGAGAACGGAAATATCTTAAGGATATAATAATAGCGAGACTTCTCATCATTAGTGAACAGGGTGGCTATATCATTCAACTTGGTAAGATGTGCCACAACAGTTTCAGATTCAAGGCCATAAAAAGGATCAGATTCAACCAAAGTAATTATCTCATGATCAACAGAGAATTCATAATCCTTATCAGTAACACAAATAGGTGAAGTAGCAAAAGTAGGGTCAGGTTTCATTCTAGCATTAAGAGATTGCTGCTTCCATTTAGCTAATAACTTCTTAAGATCGTATCTATCTTTGTAAGCAAAGATAGCTCTAGCAGCTTCCTTATCCATAACATAACCCTCAGGAATGATAGGTAATTCATAATCAAGGGGAGAACTTTCATCATCACTATCATAAATAATAGCATCTTCAATAATTTCATTCTCTCTAACCCTAGCAAGTTGTTCATCAAGAAAATCACCTAATGGCACTGTAGTATCACACATAGAAGTAGTTTCATCATAAGTATCATGCATAGCAGAGGTGGCATCATCAATAACATGCGACATATCAGAATTCATAGCAGTAGTAGGTTTAGGTGTCGCAAGCTTACTCAAAACAGAAGGAGAATCTAGTGCAGAGCTAGATGGAAGTTCCTTACCTCCCCTCGTAGTTGAGGGATAAATCATAGTTTTTGCGTCTTTCAAGTTCTTCGTAGTGATCAACAGATATAAATCCCAAGTGACTCAGAGAATAGAGCTATGCTCCCCGGCAATGGCGCCAGAAATTAGTCTTGATAACCCACAAGTGTAGGGGATCGCAGCAGCTTTCGAGGGTAGAGTATTCAACCCAAATTTATTGATTCGACGCAAGGGGAGCCAAAGAATATATTAGCAATTGAGTTGTCAATTCAACCACACCTGGATAACTTAGTATCCGCAGCAAAGTATTTAGTAGCAAAGTAGTATGATAATAAAGGTAACAGTGGTAAAAGTAAAGATAATAGTTTTGTAGTAATTGTAACAGTAGCAAAGGAAAAGTAAATAAGCGAAGCACAATATGTGAAAAGCTCGTAGGCATTGGATCAGTGATGGATAATTATGTCGGATGCGATTCCTCATGTAATAGCTATAACATAGGGTGACACAGAACTAGCTCCAGTTCATCAATGTAATGTAGGCATGTATTCCGAATATAGTCATACGTGCTTATGGAAAAGAACTTGCATGACATCTTTTGTCCTACCCTCCCCGGCAACGGCGCCAGAAATTAGTCTTGATAACCCACAAGTGTAGGGGATCACAACAGCTTTCGAGGGTAGAGTATTCAACCCAAATTTTTTGATTCGACACAAGGGGAGCCAAATAATATTCTTAAGTATTAGCAGTTGAGTTGTCAATCCAACCGCACCTGGATAACTTAGTATCTGCAGCAAAGTATTTAGTAGCAAAGTAGTATGATAATAAAGGTAACAGTGGCAAAAGTAAAGATAATAGTTTTGTAGTGATTGTAACAGTAGCAACGGAAAATTAATAAGTGAAGCACAATATGTGAAAAGATCATAGGCATTGGATCAGTGATGGATAATTATGTCGGATGTGATTCCTCATGTAATAGCTATGACATAGGGTGACACAAAACTAGCTCCAGTTCATCAATATAATGTAGGCATGTATTCAGAATATAGTCATACGTGCTTATGGAAAAGAACTTGCATGACATCTTTTGTCCTACCCTCCCGTGGCAGCGGGGTCCTAGCAGAAACTAAGGGATATTAAGGCCTCCTTTTAATAGAGAACCGAAACAAAGCATTAGCTCATAGTGAATACATGAACTCCTCAAACTACGGTCGTCACCGAGAAGTATCCCGATTATTGTCACTTCGGGGTTGTCGGATCATAACACATAATAGGTGACTATAGACTTGCAATATAGGATCAAGAACACACATATATTCATGAAAACATAATAGGTTCAGATCTGAAATCATGGCATTCGGGCCCTAGTGACAAGCATTAAGCATAGCAACATCAATCTCAGAACATAGTGGATACTAGGGATCAAACCCTAACAAAACTAACTTGATTACATGGTAAATCTCATCCAACCCATCACTGTCTGATGACCCGCAAGTATACAGGATAGTTGTAGCCTCTTTCGATAAGTAAGAGTGTCGAACCCAATGAGGAGCTAAAGGCAGAACAAATACTCTCTCAAGTCCTATCGGCCACTGATACGACTCTACGCATGCTTTACCTAGAACAAGTATGAAACTATAAGTACTTTGTAGGTGTTGTACGATAGGGTAGGTTTGCAAGATAATAAAGAACGCGTAAATATAAACTAGGGGCTATTTAGATAAAGATGCAATAAAGTAAATATAGCGAGTGTGGAAAAGTGGTGGTAGGAGTTGTGAAATTGTCCCGAAGCAATTGACTATGTTACTAGACCGGTAATCACTATTGCAATTCTATTTGAGGGAGAGGCATAAGCTAACGTACTTTCTCTACTTGGATCATATGCACTTATGATTGGGACTCTAACAAGCATCCGCAACTACTAAAGATTCATTAAGGTAAAACCCAACCATAGCATTAAAGTATCAAATCCCCTTTATCCCATACGCAAACAACCTACTTACTCAGGTCTGTGCTTCTGTCAGTCACGCCACCCACCATAAGCAAATCATAAACATATTGCAAACCCTACAACGGGAATCCATCACGCTTGTGCGACACCAGGGCACAATAGGACAACACCAATAATAAAACATGCAACTCAAACCAATGGTAGCAATTCATCAATCACCGATAGGACAACGAAAATCTACCCAGACATCATAGGATGGCAACACATCATTGGAAAATAATATGAAGCATAAAGCACCATGTTCAAGTAGAGGGGATAGCGGGTTGAGGGAGAGTGGACTGCTGGATATAGATGGGGGAAGGTGATGGAGATGTTGGTGAAGATGACGGCGGTGTTGGTGAAGATCGCGGTGATGATGATGGCCCCCGGCAGCACTCCGGCGCCACCGGAAGCAAGGGGGAGAGAGGCCCCCTTCTTCTTCTTCCTTGACCTCCTCCCAAGATGGGAGAAGGGTTTCCCCTCTGGTACTTGGCTCCCATGGCTTGGGAGGGGCGACAGCCCCTCCGAGATTGGATCTATCTCTCTGTTTCTGCGTTCTCAGATTCTGCCCCTTCACCGTTTCTTTTATATCCGGAGATCCGTAACTCTGATTGGGGTGAATCTTTCGCCCATATTTTTCTCATAAAATTAGCTTTCTTGCTCAAAAGAAGAGCATCAACCGCCTTATGGGTGGCCCAAGAGAGTGCCAGGAGCGCCCGGGGGAGGGCGCGCCCCCCTATCTCGTGGCCACCTCGGACACTGTTTCGCGTTGATTCTTCCTCTGGAAAATCCCAAATATTCCAAAATAATTCTCCGTCCATTTTTATCCCGTTTGGATTCCGTTTGATATTGGGTTTCTGCGAAACATAAAACATGCAAGAAACAGGAACTGGCACTGGGCACTGGATCAATATGTTAGTCCCAAAAATAGTATAAAAAGTTGCCAAAAGTATATGAAAGTTGAATAATATTGGCATGGAACAATCAAAAATCATAGATACGACGGAGACGTATCAGCATCCCCAAGCTTAATTCCTGCTCGTCCTCGAGTAGGTAAATGATAAAAAAGATAATTTTTGATGTGGAATGCTACCTGGCATAATCTTGATCGTATGTCTAATCAGGGCATGAATATTAAGACACGAGTGATTCAAAGCAATAGTCCATCATTTGACATAAAAAACTATAATACTTCGAGCGTACCAATAAAGCAATCATGTCTTTTCAAAACAACAAGGCTAAAGCAATCTTACAAAATCATATAGTTTGGCCATGCTTCATTTTCGTCACACAAAATGCTCCCATCATGCACAACCGCGATGACAAGCCGAGCAATTGGTTCATACTTTTCAATGTGCTTCAGCTTTTTCAACCCTCACGCAATACATGAGCGCGAGCCATGGATATAGCACTATGGGTGGAATAGAATATAATGATGGAGGTTATGTGGAGAAGACAAAAAAGGAGAAAGTCTCACATCGACGCGACTAATCAACGGGCTATGGAGATGCCCATCAATTGATGTCAATGTGAGGAGTAGGGATTGCCATGCAACGGATGCACTAGAGCTATAAATGTATGAAAGCTCAACAAACGAAGCTAGTGGGTGTGCATCCAACTTGCTTGCTCATGAAGACCTAGGGCATTTGAGGAAGCCCATCGTTGGCATATACAAGCCAAGTTCTATAATGAAAAATTCCCACTAGTATATGAAAGTGACAATATAGTAGACTCACTATATGAAGAACATGGTGCTACTTTGAAGCACAAGTGTGGAAAAAGGATAGTAACATTGCCCCTTTTTTTTCTTTTTTTTCTCGGTGGGCTTCTTTGGCCCCCATTTTTATTTAGGCTTCTTTGGCCTTTACCTTTTTTTCTCTTTTTTTTCTTTTTCTTTTTTTTCATGGGACAATGCTCTATAATGATGATCATCACACTTTTATTTACTTACAACTCGATATTACAACTCGATACTAGAACAAAGATATGACTCTATATGAATGCTTCCGGCGGTGTATCGGGATGTCCGATGATCTAGCGTAGCAATGACATCAAAAAACGGACAAGCCATGAAAACATCATGCTAGCTATCTTACGATCATGCAAAGCAATATGACAATAAATGCTCAAGTCATGTATATGATGATGATGGAAGTTGCATGGCAATATATCTCGGAATGGCTATGGAAATGCCATGATAGGTAGGTATGGTGGCTGTTTTGAGGAAGATACAATGAGGCTTATGTGTGATAGAGCGTATCGTATCACGGGGTTTGGATGCACCGGCGAAGTTTGCACCGACTCTCAATGTGAGAAAGGGCAATGCACGGTACTGAAGAGGCTAGCAATGACGGAAAGGTAAAAGTGCGTATAATCCATGGACTCACATTAGTCATAAAGAACTCATATACTTATTACAAAATTTTATTAGCCCTCGAAGCAAACTACTACTACGCATGCCCCTAGGGGGATAGATTGGTAGGAAAAGACCATCACTCGTCCCTGACCGCCACTCATAAGGAAGACAATCAAAGAAACACCCCATGCTTCAAATTTGTCACACAACGGTTACCATACGTGCATGCTATGGGACTTGCAAAACCTCAACACAAGTGTCTCTACAATCCACAACCACCCACTAGCATGACTCTAATATCACCATCTTTATATCGCAAAACTATTGCAAGGAATCAAACATATCATATTCAGCAATCTACAAGTTTATGTAGGATTTTATGACTAACCATGTGAATGACCAATTCCTGTCATCTCTCTGAATAGATATAAGTGAAGCAAGAGAGTTTAATTCTTTCTATAAAAGATATGCCCACACTCTAACAAATATAAGTGAAGCAAAAGAGCATTCTACAAATGGTGGTTTTCTATGTAAAGAGAAACAGGCAATCCAAACTTCAAATGATATAAGTGAAGCACATGAAGCATTCTATAAAGCCACACTCAAAAGATATAAGTGAAGTGCAATGAGCATTCTATAAATCAACCAAGGACTATATCATACCAGCATGGTGCATAAAAGAAAAGTGAAAACTAAATTCAAAATACGCTCCAAGATTCGCACATATCACATGAACGAAACGAGTACGAAAACATACCGATACTTGTTGAAGAAAGAGGGGATGCATTCCGGGGCATCCCCAAGCTTAGACGCTTGAGTCTCCTTGAATATTTATTTGGGGTGCCTCAGGCATCCCCAAGCTTGATCTCTTGCCTCTCTTCCTTTTCCTCATATCGAGACCTCCTCGTTTAGACACTTCATCCACACAAAACTTCAACAGAAAACTCGGTAAAATCCGTTAGTATAATAAAGCAAATCACTACTCTAAGTACTGTTGCAACCCAATTCATATTTTTTTTTGCATTGTGTCTACTGTAATATAGCTTTTACATGGATTAAATCCAGTGATATAAATTGATAGATTCATCAAAACAAGCAAACTATGCATCAAAAACAGAATCTGTCAAAAACAGAACAGTCTGTAGCAACATGAACATTCACCATAATTCAGTTACCCCAAAATTTCTACCAAAATTAGGAAAAGTAAACAAGTTGTATAGGAATACAGTGCAAAAGGAATCAGAACCAATTGTCGTTCCAGTTAAAAATGTAAAATCACACACTACAGCCAAAGTTTCTGTCCTGGACCGTACAAACCAACAAGCATTGTAAACATCCTAAAGGCAAACCTTAGCACATTATTTTTATAATACAATGTAATTATACAAGGGGATAATTATTTTTGATGAAAAGTTTCTGTAATCAAGATTCACAAAGTTTCCGTGAGCATGAACAAAGTTCAAGGAGCTCTCCCACTTCAACAATGCTTGTCTTTCTCACTTTCACTTTCCTTTTTGAAAAGTTTTAGGTTCCCCTCTTTATTTTTTTTGTTTTTAAACTATATGAAAGCACTCAACAGAAATAAATGACTCTCTAAAACTTCCGGGTTGTCTCCCTGGCAGCGCTTTCTTTAAAGCCGTTAAGCTAAGCATATGGTGCTCAAGTAATGGATCGACCCGGATCCCAAGGTATATCAATCCCAATTTTAATTAACAATGATTTGTAATTTAGTAGTGAGCACAAAGTAACATATATCATGCAACAACGAATTCTAACTCTTTTCCTATGCATCGGCATGTCATAAAAGAACAATTCATGCACAGCAAGTAAAGGCCAATGCATAGTATAAGCATTTTCTTGCAACTTCATAGTATGGGAAACATAGAGAGGTGGAGATATAGTTCCTCTCTCATAATAATTGCAAGTAGGATCAGCAAGCACATGCATATTATATCTATCAAAATCATCATGTGCAATGGTAAAAGGCAACCCATCAATATAATCCTTAATAAGCACAAACTTCTCCGATATAGTGTAGTTGGGAGAATTCAAAAAGATATTAGGACTATCATGCGTGGGTGCAATAGCAACAATTCCATGTTTAACATAAGGAACTATAGCAAGTTCATCTCCATAATCATAATTCATATTGGCATCTTGGTCACAAGCATAGCAAGCATCATCAAAAAGGGATATTTCAAGAGAATCAACGGGATCATAGCAATCATCATAGCAATCATCCTTCGGTAAGCACGAATTGGAATTAAACAATGTATGAGTCGAAGAGTTACTCTCATTAGAAGGTGGGCACGGGTGATCAATCCGCTCTTCCTCCTTTTGTTCTTCGCTCTCCTCATCATCTTTTCATCCAATGAGCTCACAGTTTCATCAATTTCTTCTTCCATAGATTCCTGCAAAATATTAGTCTCTTCTTGGACAGCGGAGACTTTCTTAATAAATGCATTAATATTGTAATTGTATTCATAATTTTCATAGCAATATCTAAGTATAGCAAGATTTTCAGGCCTATAAACATCATCATCTAAAGCTTCATACTTTTCAAACAAAGATTCAATTTCATAAGCAGCCTTAAAAGCAACAAATTCTTCTATTTGTTCCACATCATAGTAATCATAGATACCATTAGCATAAGAAGCTAAGGTTTCATTATCATTAAATTTGCATGAAAAGGGAAGGTGTGGAGCCTTCATCCAAGAGCAACAAGTAATATCATATCTCAAGCATAGTTGCCTAGCATACCACTTCAACATTTGAATTTGATCCCATAATAGTTTCCCTTTTTGTGTCAAGCGATAATCCCTAAAGTATTCACGTTGATCCAACGTGTCTCCCATTATAAAGTTGAGTTGGGTTTTCTCAGGATTATCAAAGTAGTACAAAATATTTCTCACATGATGATCATCGAGGGTTTTAGGAGTTACCCCATCTCCATGAGTAGCAAGTACACCTAATTTTTTTGGTATTTCGTTTTCCATATCCATAACTAAAGATATAGAACAACTTAGAACAGCAAATAAAAATTACTTAGTGATAAAGCAAACAAGCACACACAAGAATATTCACCCCACGCTATGACTCCCCGGCAACGGCGCCAGAAAAAAGTCTTGATGACCCGCAAGTATATGGGATAGTTGTAGCATCTTTCGATAAGTAAGAGTATCGAACCCAACGAGGAGCTAAAGGTAGAACAAATACTCTCTCAAGTCCTATCAGCCACTGATACGACTCTATGCATGCTTGACGTTCGCTTTACCTAGAACAAGTATGAAACTAGAAGTACTTTGTAGGTGTTGTTGGATAGGGTAGGTTTGCAAGATAATAAAGAATGCGTAAATATAAACTAGGGGCTGTTTAGATAAAGATGCAATAAAGTAAATATAGCGAGTGTGGAAAAGTGGTGGTAGGAGTTGTGAAATTGTCCCGAAGCAATTGACTATGTTACTAGACCGGTAATCACTATTGCAATTCTATTTGAGGGAGAGGCATAAGCTAACATACTTCCTCTACTTGGATCATATGCACTTATGATTGGAACTCTAGCAAGCATCCGCAACTACTAAAGATTCATTAAGGTAAAACCCAACCATAGCATTAAAGTATCAAGTCCCCTTTATCCCATACGCAAACAACCTACTTAATTACTCGGGTCTGTGCTTCTGTCACTCACGCCACCCACCATAAGCAAATCATAAACATATTGCAAACCCTACAGCGGGAATCCGTCACGCTTGCGCAACACGGAGGGCACAATAGGACAGCACCAATAATAAAACATGCAACTCAAACCAATCATAGCAATTCATCAATCACTGATAGGACAATGAAAATCTACTCACACATCATAGGATGGCAACACATCATTGGAAAATAATATGAAGCATAAAGCACCATGTTCAAGTAGAGGGTACAACGGGTTGCGGGAGAGTGGACCGCTGGATATAGATGGGCGAAGGTGATGGAGATGTTGGTGAAGATGACGACAGTGTTGGTGAAGATCGCGGTGATGATGATGGCCCCCAGCAGCGCTCCGGTGCCACCGGAAGCAAGGGGGAGAGAGGCCCCCTTCTTATTCTTCTTCCTTGACCTCCTCCCTAGATGGGAGAAGGGTTTCCCTTTGGTCCTTGGCTCCCATGGCTTGGGAGGGGCGAGAGCCCCTCCGAGATTGGATCTATCTTTCTGTTTCTGCGTTCTCAGATTCTGCCCCTTCACCGTTTCTTTTATATCCGGAGATCCGTAACTCCGATTGGGGTGAATCTTTCGCCCAGATTTTTCTCATAAAATTAGCTTTCTTGCGGCAAAAGAAGAGCGGCAACTGCCTTACGAGTGGCCCACGAGAGTGCCAAGCGCGCCCGGGGTGGAGGGCACGCCCCCTGTCTCGTGGCCACCTTGGACACTGTTTCACGTTGATTCTTCCTCTGGAAAATCCCAAATATTCCAAAATAATTCTCCGTCCGTTTTTATCCCGTTTGGATTCCGTTTGATATTGGGTTTCTGCGAAACATAAAACATGCAAGAAACAGGAATTGGCACTGGGCAGTGGATCAATATGTTAGTCCCAAAAATAGTATAAAAAGTTGCCAGAAGTATATGAAAGTTGAATAATATTGGCATGGAACAATCAAAAATTATAGATACAATGGATACGTATCACCATCCAGCAAGCCTACGATGGAGTTACTCACGCACGGCGGTGAGCATCGTGAAATTGGTGATGGAGGATGGTTGATGATGACGACGGCGACGAATCCCCCTCTCCGGAGCCCCGAACGGACTCCAGATCAGCCCTCCCGAGAGAGATTAGGGCTTGGCGGCGGCTCCGTATCATAAAACGGATTATATGGAGTTGGAGTTGGAGTTGGAGTTCCTCTTTGATTTTTTTCTCCGTGAAACGGATTATATGGAGTTGGAGTTGAGGTCGGTGGAGCGTCAGGGGGCCCACGAGATAGGGGAGCGCGCCCAGGGGGGAGGGCGCGCCCCCACCCTCGTGGACAGGGTGTGGGCCCCCTGGTCTTGATTCTTTCGTGAGTATTTTTTATATTTTCAAAAACTTATCTCCGTGGATTTTTAGGTCATTCCGAGAACTTTTGTTTTCTGCACACTAAACAACATCATGGCAGTTCTGCTGAAAACATCGTTGGTCCAGGTTAGTTTCATTCAAATCATGCAAGTTAGAGTCCAAAACAAGCGCAAAAGTGTTTGGAAAAGTAGATACGTTGGAGACGTATCACAGCCCAGCACCAAGTCCGGGGCCAACTTCAGCGCTACAACGCAGAACAGTACTAAATAGTGATATTTTATCTATAGTCTATGAAGAAACCTGCTGCCACGCTTTAGGCCAACGCCCTTTTGCCTGGGGCCTACTACGCCTCTGACCTCGGTCGTGAGAGTCTGAATCTGGGTAAATTCTACATCATGTTTCCCCTCCGAGCTAATCAGTATGTCAGGGCACCCCTACCATGTTCGTCTCTTCGCATGGGAGGTTTTTATGACGTCCAATCAACATATTTTCCTTCAAAAATAGGTTTCAATAAATGGTTAATATCTCATGATTGTAGATCTCGGTGAAATCAAACAAAAATGGGCGAAAAATTGCAGTAAAATACAAAAGAAATCATATGTCTTCAAAACAAAAAAAAATAATATCAGGAATTCAATGCAAAATGCTCTCATCAAGGGTCCATCGGGACCAGCTACTCTGAATTTACGGGAATGTCAGGAGTCCACCATGCACTAATCTACGAAAAATGATATGGGGTCCTTTAATGTGATAGAAACGGCAATATCACAAAAGTGTCTGGGAATCTCGAAGTAGATGTAGGCGACCAGCCAGATTAATCCACCTCTATAGTGCAGGAAAAATTGTTGGTGCCGCCTCTCGCGGGACTGCTCTTCTTCTTCCTCTCAACTCTCTCCCTCTCATGGTTTTGTCTCACACAAGAACGCACCGATGAAAAAACTCAAAAGAAACACACACACACACACACATATGCACCAGGGAGAAAGGGACATGGCTTTGTCATGAAGCATTTTCTCCATGGTGTATCACATTGGCTAAATTGTTTCCGTGCCCAACCGGATGCTTTTCTCATTCCTTTTCCTGAATTAAATACACAGTATAAGATAGAGCGACTCACCCATCTCCTGATCCTAAACTTACGCAAAGACCATGCACTCCTGAAACCTCTCCACGACGCACAAGACTTGGCTTCCACACACACACACACACGTACATGCCTAATCAGCTAACCCATGCACTAGCTAGTCCCTAAATACATGCACACGACCAGTACTTGCGCATCGCCCAGT
>NC_041383.1:89860260-89894660 GCF_002162155.2 Triticum dicoccoides
TTAGCAGTGCCATAAGTATAACAATCTTGGCACTATAGCAGCATTGTAGGGCACTGTGTGCTGGCCTAGGGCCAGGGGCTTAGCCCAATCCTGGGTCCGCCCCTGCACATGGATAGCTAACAAACTCCATGCGTGACTATATCAACTAAGCCGACCCACTACTAGCTTGCATGCACACATGATCTCATCTTATGTGAGTACACTGCCGCAGCTTAGTGAATGGACAAGACTACGGGCTTGTTTGGATGTCGCCCCTATCTGTCCTACCAATATTGGCACACCAAGGGCATGTTTGGTTGCCATTAGGCCCAGCCTGGCCCGCGCGGGAAGAAAGTGGCCCGTTTGGTTGCCTGCGTTCACTGTGTGGCCTGCAAGGCACGGAACTTAAAGCATGTCCAGGCCAGGCCCAGGGGAAACGCCTGAATCGGCAGTAGCTCGCGATCCTGGCTCGGGCGAGGCAGGGAAGGGCGACGCGCTTCTCCCCTCATGCGAGCAGGGGAGATGGTGCGAGATCGCCCGCGTCACTGAAAAATCGGCGGGAGGATTTCGGTTCACCTCCCGCCGAGTCCACCCCTATTTACCCCCTCCCTCACCGACCCAACTCCCGCCACCATTCTTCCTCCGTTCGAGCTTTCCCGCCGACGCGCATCGGCACCGACGAGCAGGTAAGCGGCGCATCTTCATCGGCCGGCGGTCCATGGTGTCGGTGCTCCTTCATTGGCCGGCGTTGATCTTCCAGGACCGTCCCCCCTCGTCCTTAAGCTGCACCCATGGCCTCTGTGAGTTCAATCCCCCTTTCCCTTTGTTCCTTCTAGCTAGATCTGAGCTACAGCTAGGGTTTGATCTAGATGCATGGTTGATTAGTGGTCTGATCTGTGAGCTGATATGGTTGGTTGCTATGCTGCGGTTGCAATCTGTGGCAGGGCTAGATGTTCAAGCATGTGGTAGGCTAGATTAGTAGTAGAGTTTGAAGTTGAACCTTGTGCTTATGTTGAATCATTCTTAGATATGTGATTTGTAGCTACTGGTGGTCCATTGTAGCATATTGTTTGTTGTGGATGTATGTTCCTGCTCATAGATTGTCCGATGTGCTTGGTATGATAGCGATGAAGCATGTGCTTACTATGATAGTGATGAACAATGTACATGTATGATTCTGCTTTCATGGATTGTCCGGTATGTTGTGTGCTATGCTTACTCTCAATGCATGCTACGATTGTAAGACATGACCACACGGACGCAAGATCTTAGCCAGGCCCTTGTCGTGTTCGACAGCCAGTTTGCTCCATCGTTTGTCGAGGACTCGCAACCTATGTTCGAGATGGAACCTGATTCAGAGGTGTTCGAGTCGGATTCCCTCTATGTGCCAGTAGTGCTTGTTGAGCCAACTCGTGTTGCTGCTACTGCCGCTGCAATCAAGCTAGCAGCAGCAAAGGCAAAGAAGGATGGTAGGTCGAACAACATGAAGTGGCAGCCGTTCATGTCCATGTTCGGGCTGAACAAGATGTGTGAGCTCATCTCTAGTGGAGTTAGGACTGACAAGAGCTTCAAGGAGATGCACTTGAACACCGTTGCAAAGCAGGTGTTCGAGTTCTGTGGGCAAGAGGTGTCTGCCACCCAGGTGTACAACCACCTGACGAAGTGGAGAAGTCGATGGATCCAAGTGTCCAAGCTGAGAGACCTTAGCGGCGCCTCATGGGATGAGAACACTTGCTCCATAGTTCTGGAGGCAGAGCACTACACCGGCCATGTGCAGTTAGCTCACAGCCCTCTTCCTTTCATACTGTCCACCATTGCCTACTCCTAATCGCAACTAACAACGCTTGTGTTTCATTCTTAGGACCACCCAAGGGACGCTGAGTTCCTCAACACACCCATCTAGAACTACAGCCAGATGCAGCACATCTTCTCATTCGGGCTGGCAACTGAGAAGCATGCCATGGGCTCGGGTGAGCCTCTTGGTTCTCCCATGCCAGACTTCCCTGGGACACCGGACGCTGAGGTCCCTGACAAGCCCGCTGCGAAGCCCTTCGACAAGCCATTTGACCCCGCCCATGATAGGAAGAGGAAGAGAGGAGGCCTGATGGAGGAGGAGATCAATGTCTTTTGCAGCATGACTGAGACAGTGAAGGAGGTGGCAACAACCATCAGGGAGTGCAAGCCCCTTGACGTCCACCCTGACATGTATGGTGCTGTCATGACCCAAGGTGGCTTCAGCGACAAGGCTCTCATGGCAGCTCTCAGCCACCTGCTTGACAACAAGGCCCAGGGTGTTGGGTTCGTTGCCATGGACGACGCTCACGGGGTGTTGTGGCTCAGGAGCTGGCTGGGCAAGCACAACTACTAGAGTAGTGCTGCCTGTGAGCGTGCATGATCCTTGACGGTGATGGCTGTGGCAACAACGATGACGATGACGATGACGACGTACATTTTGTGTAGCTAGGGCTCAAAAACTATTTGATGATATGTATATTTTAATGAGGTGGTATATACTAACCCCTCACGCTGATGGTGAACTTGCGGTGGTAGGACGACACCCTCTTTTGGATGTGGTGTTAGGTTAACACCAAGGTAGTGGTAGGAATAACTTGCTATGTTGTATGATCATGCATGCTTTACTTCTCTTCTGCTCCATTGTTGTTTGTGTGCTACTTTGTGTTGGAAATATGCCCTGGAGGCAATAATAAAAGTGTTATTATTATATTTCTTTGTTCATGATAATAGTCTTTTATTCATGCTATAACTGTATTATCCGGAAATCGTAATACACGTGTGAATACATAGACCACAATATGTCCCTAGTAAGCCTCTAGTTGACTAGCTCGTTGTGATCAACAGATAGTCATGGTTTCCTAGCTATGGACATTGGATGTCGTTGATAACGGGATCACATCATTAGGAGAATGATGTGATGGACAAGACCCAATCCTAAGCATAGCACAAAGGTCGGTTAGTTCGTTTGCTAGAGCTTTTCCAATGTCAAGTATCTCTTCCTTCGACCATGAGATCGTGTAACTCCTGGATACCGTAGGAATGCTTTGGGTGTATCAAACGTCACAACGTAACTGGGTGACTATAAAGGTGCACTACAGGTATCTCCGAAAGTGTCTATTGGGTTGACACGGATCGAGACTGGGATTTGTCACTCCGTATGACGGAGAGGTATCTCTGGGCCCACTCGGTAATGCATCATCATAATGAGCTCAAGGTGACCAAGGTGTTGGCCACGGGATCATGCATTACGGTACGAGTAAAGTGACTTGCCAGTAACGAGACTGAACAAGGTATGGACTTTGACTGACTTGCCCGATGATCTGCGAGCGATAGAAAACAAATGGATCTTTAAGAAGAAGACGGACGCGGATGGTAATGTCACCATCTATAAAGCTCGACTTGTCGCTAAGGGTTATCGACAAGTTCAAGGGATTGACTACGACGAGACATTCTCTCCCGTAGCGAAGCTTAAGTCCGGCCGAATCATGTTAGCAATTGCCGCATACTATGATTATGAGATATGGCAGATGGACGTCAAAACGGCATTCCTTAACGGGCATCTTAAGGAAGAGCTGTATATGATGCATCCAGAAGGTTTTGTCGATCCTAACAATGCTAACAAAGTATGCAAGCTCCAGCGATCCATTTATGGTCTGGTGCAAGCATCTCGGAGTTGGAATATTCGCTTTGATGAGATGATCAAAGCGTTTGGGTTTATGCAGACTTATGGAGAAGCCTGCGTTTACAAGAAAGTGAGTGGGAGCTCTGTAGCATTTCTCATATTATATGTGGATGACATACTCTTGATGGGAAATAATATAGAATTTCTGGACAGCATTAAGGCCTACTTGAACAAATGTTTTTCAATGAAGGACCTTGGAGAAGCTGCTTATATATTAGGCATCAAGATCTATAGAGATAGATCGAGACGCCTCATAGGTCTTGCACAAAGCACATACCTTGATAAGATTTTGAAAAAGTTCAAAATGGATGAGTCCAAGAAAGGGTTCTTGCCTATGTTACAAGGTGTGAGATTGAGCTCAGCTCAGTCACCGACCATGGCAAAAGATAAAGAAGAGATGAGTGTCATCCCCTATGCTTCAGCCATAGGATCTATTATGTATGCCATGCTGTGTACCAGACCTGATGTAAACCTTGCCGTAAGTTTGGTAGCAAGATACCAGAGTAATCCCGGCAAGGAACACTGGACAGCGGTCAAGAATATCCTGAAGTACCTGAAAAGGACAAAGGACATGTTTCTCGTTTATGGAGGTGACGAAGAGCTCGTCGTAAAGGGTTACGTCGACGCTAGCTTCGACACAGATCTGGATGACTCTAAGTCACAAACCGAATACGTGTATATGTTGAATGGTGGAGCAGTAAGCTGGTGCACCTGCAAGCAAAGCGTCGTGGCGGGATCTACATGTGAAGTAGAGTACATGGCAGCCTCGGAGGCAGCGCATGAAGCTATTTGGGTGAAGTAGTTCATCACCGACCTAGGAGTCATACCCAATGCGTCGGGGCCAATCAAACTCTTCTGTGACAACACTGGAGCTATTGCCCTTGCCAAGGAGCCCAGGTTTCACAAGAAGACCAGGCACATCAAGCGTCGTTTCAACTCCATCCATGAAAATGTTCAAGATGGAGACATAGAAATTTGCAAAGTACATACGGATCTGAATGTCGCAGATCCGTTGACTAAACCTCTCTTGCGAGCAAAACATGATCAACACCAGAACTCTATGGGTGTTCGATTCATCACAATGTAACTAGATTAGTGACTCTAGTGCAAGTGGGAGACTGTTGGAAATATGCCCTAGAGGCAATAATAAAAGTGTTATTATTACATTTCTTTGTTCATGATAATAGTCTTTTATTCATGCTATAACTGCATTATCCGGAAATCGTAATACACGTGTGAATACATAGACCACAATATGTCCCTAGTAAGCCTCTAGTTGACTAGCTCGTTGTGATCAACAGATAGTCATGGTTTCCTGGCTATGGACATTGGATGTCGTTGATAACGGGATCACATCATTAGGAGAATGATGTGATGGACAAGACCCAATCCTAAGCATAGCACAAAGGTCGGTTAGTTCGTTTGCTAGAGCTTTTCCAATGTCAAGTATCTCTTCCTTCGACCATGAGATCGTGTAACTCCTGGATACCGTAGGAATGCTTTGGGTGTATCAAACGTCACAACGTAACTGGGTGACTATAAAGGTGCACTACAGGTATCTCCGAAAGTGTCTATTGGGTTGACACGGATCGAGACTGGGATTTGTCACTCCGTATGACGGAGAGGTATCTCTGGGCCCACTCGGTAATGCATCATCATAATGAGCTCAAGGTGACCAAGGTGTTGGCCACGGGATCATGCATTACGGTACGAGTAAAGTGACTTGCCAGTAACGAGACTGAACAAGGTATTGGGATACCGACGATCGAGTCTCGAGCAAGTAACGTACCGATTGACAAAGGGAATTGTATACGGGGTTTGATCGAATCCTCGACATCGTGGTTCATCCGATGACTTCATCGAGGAACATGTGGGAGCCAACATGGGTATCCAGATCCCGCTGTTGGTTATTGACCGGAGAGTCTCGGTCATGTCTGCATGTCTCCCGAACCCGTAGGGTCTACACACTTAAGGTTCGGTGATGCTAGGGTTATCAGGAAGACAAGTATGTGAATACCGAATGTTGTTCGCAGTCCTGGATGAGATCCCGGACGTCACGAGGAGTTCCGGAATGGTCCGGAGGTAAAGTTTTATATATGGGAAGTTGTTAAACGGGCACCGGAAAGTTTCGGGGTCATACCGGTATTGTACCGGGACCACCGGAAAGGTTCCGGGGGTCCACCGGGAGGGACCACCCCTCCCGGGGGGCCACTTGGGCTGCGTAGGGATAGCAGCCAACCCCTAGTGGGCTTGGCGCGCCCCCCCTTGGGCCCATGCGCCTAGGGTTGGGGGGGAACCCTAAAGGGGGCGCACCCCCCTTGCTTGGGGGGCAAGCCCCCCACCCCTTGGCCGCCGCCCCTCCTAGGGTTTTCCCTAGAGGGTCGGCCCCCCTTGCCCTTTCCCCTATATATAGAGGGGTGAGGGGAGGGCTGCAATACACCACAACTCAAGGCGCAGCCCCTCCCCTCCCCAACACCTCTCCTCCTCCGTACGTGCTCGGCGAAGCTTTGTCGGAATACTGCTGCACCAACTGCACCACGCCGTCGTGCTGCCCTTGGAGCTGCCTTCCTCAACCTCTCCTTCCTCCTTGCTGGATCAAGACGGAGGAGACGTCTCCCGTCCCGTACGTGTGTTGAACGCGGAGGTGCTGTCCGTTCAGCACCTGGACATCGGTGATCCGAATCACGTTCGAGTACGACTCCATCATCACCATCCCCTTGACAAGCTTCCGCTCGTGATCTACAAGTGGTATGTAGATGCAAACTCTCTCCCTTAACTCGTTGCTTAGATGAACTCATAGATGGATCTTGGTGAAACCGTAGGAAAATTTTAATTTTCTGCAACGTTCCCCAACACTTTGCTCTACTTGTGTGCTCAACTCTTGCTCTTGTGCATTGCTAGGGCAAGTGGTACGTCGTGTTCATCGCTAAGGTCCCATGGGTTTATAGTTCATGAGAAGAAGCCAGTGCACAAGTGGCATCGTATAGCAATAGCACCCATAGAGGGTTCAAGACTAGGCAGGCAGCAGAAAAATCTTACTCCGAGTGGGTGCAAAAGCACGGCAGCAGTGTTGACAGTCGCAAGGTTGGAGGTGTCAAGGTGGATGGTCAGTTTGGGCTGAAGCTGAAGAACTGCATCATCTTCGCCCAGTTCATCGCCATTGCTGTGTTGTGGCGTTGGTGTGCTAGGTATGGGTAAGCTCACCAATTAGGGTACAAGGTAAGCACAACATGTACGCCGTATGCAACCAAACTCCATGTTCATGTGCCGCTCAGGCCAATGCAGGCAACCAAACAAAGTGGACTTGCGTTTTAACTAATGCAGGGACACTAGATGTAGACAACGAAACAACTAGCAGATGGCGTATTAGGGCTTGTTTTTGCTCAAGCAGACTGGGGTGAGAAGTGTATGCGATGCAGAAACTATTCACAACGGCAACCAAACACGCCCCAAAATATTGGCGGAAGATTTGGCCGCCCACAGCTCGCCAAAGATTTGGCGTGAAACTGAACGGGAAGACAAGAGCAAGCCTGGGCGAGCCAAATTATTGGCATCAATCCAAACGCACATACAAAGCTGGGTCAACGCCAATTTTTTGGCTTGGCACCTCCGGGCTATAAACCAAACAGACTCTACATGCTTTTCTTGGATTAGTTTGAATAGTTTACCACATATGTCACATGGTGACAAAACTACATGCATGACTCAACGCAAAACAAATTAGCCATCTATACAATAAGGTCAACGCTAACAATCACGCCCTTAGCCTTGTTGTAACTTATTCATTTCTTGAAGCCAATGGCCATTAATGTCGTCGGTGCAACACGTAGACGGCTGCAAATGCCATCTTGTCATGCCGATTGTCGCTGCCTTGATGAGGTCCACACCTTCTACGCCTTCACCACAAGTGTGCCACCTCGACATGCTCGTTGCCGCATGTTTGCCACTGGTGTCGCAACTCGCCGGTGACTTGCCTTCATGTTGCCGACGATGGCGCACCTTGTCGAGGACTCGGACATGAAACTTCTCATGGTGACGGCCTCCGCTCCATGGTCATCACCTCCTTGCCGCCAGTGACACAATTTACTGGGAGCATACCTTTCTTCATCACTTGCGACGCACCTCTATGATGATGGAGATACGCATCGATCCCAGCAGCATCGCGCCGCCAACGGCGTCCACCTTGTGCCGCCAACCTCCACCTCACATGGAGTCCGCCACGCCGCCACCATCGCCTCGGATCAACAAGGCTATGATGCCAATTGTTGGCGCCGCCTCTCGCAGCGCCGCTCTTCTTCTTCCTCTCAACTCTCCCCCTCTCATGATTTTGTCTCACACAAGAACACACCGATGAAAAAACTCAAAAGAAACACACACGCACACAAGCACTAGGGAGAAAGAAACATGGCTTTGTCATGAAGCATTTTCTCCATGGTGTATCACACTAGCTACATTGTTTCCGTGCCCAAGCGGATGGTTTTGTCATTCTTTTGCCCGACTTAAATACACGGTACAAGATAGCAGCGACTCACACATCTCCTGATCCTAAACTTACGCCAAGACCATACACCCCTGAAATCTCTCCACGATACACAAGACTCGGCCACCCCACACACACGTACACACATAATCAACTAACCTATGCACTAGCTAATCCCTAAATATATGAACACGACCAGTACTTACACATCAGCCACTCAACAGCCAGTGCACATGGCTAGATAACAAACTCCATGCGTGACTATATCAACTAACTAAGCCGACCCACTATTAGCTTACATGCACACACATGATCTCATCTTATGTGAGTACACGGCCGCAGCTTAGTGAATGGACAAGGCTACATGCATGACTCAACGCAAAACAAATTAACCACCTATACAACAAGGTTAACTCTAACAAAAATACTTAAGAAGAAAAAACTTTGCACCCAAATTTAATAAAACAAATTATCACAACAACTTCGGGCAAACATGGCACGGTCATCGAGGAACTAACAGCCAGATGAAGTAATTTATACTAAAATGTTATACTTATTTAAACTAAGTTTACCATGTTATAGTTTTAGTTAGTGTGATTTTTCAATACTTAGCTATCATAGTTAACCACATAAATGTGTTCCCACATAACTGTTAGAGTGTTTTTGTTATATAGTTGTAATGCATGCTAATGGAAAAGTTGCTCTTGTTAAATTTAAATTATATGATGTAACACAATTTATTTTTAAATTCATTTTCAATATTTATTTACCGAATACTTGTATATTTGCATGTGTGTGTGTGTGTGTGTGTGTGTGTGTGTGCTTATATATTTAATGCCATAAATATCATCATAGAGGTTTCTAAATCATATACTCTAACAGATATCTTAATATTACTTTATTGCAAATTATTAGTAAGTGTGTGTATAGAAACTTCTAGGGATGGCAAATCTACCTTGCAAGTTGGGCTCGGCAATAAGTTGGTAATATGTGTGTGCTTTGTTTACTTGTATAATATAACATCATAATTGTAATCACGAAAGACATAAAATATTGTTGATTTTAATATTGGATATGTATGATTTGATTATTTGATATGCTCACGTATATGAAAACTTCTTCCAGTTTTCTCAGAAGTCATGCATGCTGAACTCCAATGTCCCATGTGTCTCAACGTAGCAAACATTTTAAAATTCAAATTTGTCCATCAACTAAACATGGACTGTGTGTCACAAATACTCCTTTTGATTATTATTTTTTTGCACTCAAGATGCTGAATTTTGTGTTTGCAGATTACTCAAATTTTAAAGGTGAGTTAGAAAAAAGAATGATGTTGGAATAGGTTTCTATCTTCTTTCTTCTCTCTCTATACTATTTCAAAACCGAGTCGAAACCATCCAAATTGTCAGTGAGGCCCAGTGGCAGAGACTGGGGTGGTTAATACTTGAGAGTTGAGACCACTCAAACCCATGTGTAAAAACCCTTGGGATTGGGTGAAGGCATACTTTATTATGTCTTGTGCTTTTGTAAAAAGGCATACTTTAACTTTTTCCAGATGCAAATGTGCTTCTAGCCAAATATCATTTAAGATTTTTTAGTTCTTTGCGAGAAGGATCAAATTTATTATAAAGATTCACTGAAAGTACAAAGCACATCAAACATAATAAAATTACGTTGAGGTCCGTGGATCGTCGAACGACCATTGTCGCCGCCAGAACGAGCCATCGACGTGTCGTTGTCGCCGCTCCCATACCGGAGCCAGCGTGACCTTGTCGCTGACAGTCGGGAATCTTCGTGCACATGCCCCTAAGGACAGGCGCCCCAGAGTTGCATTCGTCATAATTGAATTCTTGAATCGATTTGAAGAACCTGACACCAAATATCGTCGTGGCCTATGCACGATGAGAAACCCTAACCTTGCCACCCTGGGGAGCTGGCAGGAATCTATGCCAGAGCTTCCTCTAATCCGTCCAAATGGATGAACTTGAGGAGGATCGGAGCCCGGATGACTGACTCAGAGAAGAACCGTGACCATCCGTCTGAAAGCCGCACTTGCGAGAACTAAAACCGTACCTATCTGCTAGCCGTAGAGAAGGCACCGAGAATCTTCTCCCTACCCGCGACCGACGGACCGGCAGGCGGAGGGTAGGCGAACCCACCCGCAGGATCGTCAGCGGAGATTGAGGGGAGGAAGGCTTTTCCCCGGTCGCCTCACGAGAGGAGAAAGGAAAGTAAAGGAGATCTACTTTATTTTTTAGCACCAGCAAGAAAAAATTACCTACACTGGTAAGACGAAATTGATATTACTAGATCCACTAATGCTAGTTGACTCCATTTTCTGTTTTCATTAATTAAAGGGCGGGACTAAATTTAAGAAGTCTTATTAGGATGGTCACAATGGAAGTATCTGCAAGTCAACTAGACCTTTTTGTTGAGGTGACACACAATTATATGAGGATTGAATATCATGATATGATATCGTACCATATTAAAGGATACTAGTATGTGGCATGCATAACAAGAAATAAGATGACTGTGCACTGTTGAGGTACTATCATACACTAGTATCATATCCATTATACTATCACAACTTGTGCACTTAAAATGGGAGCATCCAGGTTTGAATCTTTATGAGAAAGTCATGCATGCAAAACTTCACTATCCCATGCGTGGTAAATAAATCAAGTATTTTACCCCCTCCATCCTAACTTTATTGCATGCACACATTTTAAAATTCAAGTTTGATCATCAACTAAATTTTGGCAAGATGTAACAAAAATTAAATCATTGAATTCGTATTCAGAATAGTTTTCAATGTTATAAATTTTATGGCACATAACATGACCCGTATACACACAACAAGTGCCTTTCAGTTCATTTCGATATAAAGATAGTTCTTCACTTGAGATGTCGAATGTATACTTTCTTGCAGATTACTCGACTTTCACAGGTAAGCTAAACCATAGGCTCCGAGACAGGAAGTGTGGATAAGATTCTTCCTCTCATTGATCATTGTGTCCTTGTATCATCTTTCTCTCCTCTCTACTATTTCAACTGGAAAAGTTCCCTCCGTAAATCCGTAGGCGCTGGACCTCCGACTCTGAATGCGCTGTTAGATCGAGCAAGACTTTTCTCCGCATCGGATGTGGATGTAGTTAGATCTCACCAACCAAAGCCTCATCCGAATATGTAAGCTTTGCAGCTTTCCAGGGATCATGATGCAGGGTACACATCTGCCCTTGTCCATTGACACCGATGGCTCCAAATCAGACATTGCCGACGAGGCCATATCTAGTGGAATGACTCCAAAAAAAAGGACAACACAGTGAACATGGCAAAAGATCGTGCAATGATCTGCTAAGAATAGTCGACAGGAGATGTCTATACTTGGCCAGAGGATCCAGCACGAAAGGCAGTGGAAAAGAAGAGAGTCATTCAGTGCTGGTCCAAGGTTTGGTAAGCGGGGTGACAATTTCATAGCAGATTCGTGCTTAGCAAGTAAGCAAGAGGAGCAAAAAACAGGCAAAGGACAGTATGCAAGAGACGGCGATGCGGAGCTTGCCAGAGTGGCAAGTGAGGATTTGAAAAAATATCTCCCATCATAGAAGTAAGTTCAAAGAGCTTTATTTGTCATTGAAATTCCTGTCTGAACATACCAGAACGCTGGAAGATAATTTAGCATGTGATTTACCTCATCATCACTTTTGAGGTGTACTTAGGTAGGAGTACTTACTATCTACCAGTATATTTAGTTTGTACGGGTCCAAATTTTCAGTTTTTGCCTCCCATGTTCACGAAAGTGCTTTGTACGGTTCAGGAATTAAGGCTTACTGGCCCATATAGTTCAGCCTTTAAGTTTGTTATAGTACGGAATTAAGGAATCAAGTCATGCAGGTCAGTCACAAGTTCTTGTTTTGGAGTCATGGACAGTATATCACTGGACACGAGTGGTATGATTCACGTCGAATCGCATTGGTGAGCCGACCCATCAAGTTCCCGAAGGCTCCCTCCTCCGCGTGATTGTTATTTTTTTTTCTTGCCCATAGGTTTCAATTATCCTTCCTCGTTTCACTTTTATTTTTCACTCACTCTAGCTCAAAAGACTAGCACAATGGTTTTGTGTTTGTTTTGAAAAAAGTTGACGAAATCAAATATGTTAGTTAACTAAAGAAAGTTACAAAATTTAAAACTATTATATGTATCCTAAAAAATTCTTCCAATTCAAAATATAACTACGAATTTAAGAATCTTTGTGCATTTGTAAAATATTAACATATTTCAAAAGGCTGATAATTTAAAACATGTTCACGAATTTATAATTATTTGTGAATTAAAACGTATTTGCGGATTCCAAAAATAATTATGAATTTTTAAAAATATTCATGAATTTAAATATATTAAAAAAATAAAAAATATTTATCAACATAAAAAATTGCAAAGTTAAAACAATGTTCATGAATTCACACATATTCATGAATTTGGATAAAAATATTCAAGATTTAAAAAAATCATAAATTAAAGAAAGTAAGTAAAAAAGGAAGGAAAAAATGGAAATAGACAATAAAATGAAAAGACGAAAAGGCAGAAAATAAAACATGAAAAGAAAAATTAGAAAACCTAACTCGCTAACGCAAAAAAATGAAGTCTTCCTTTTGTTTAATAAAGACACCCGAAGGGTGTCTCAGATCTGATTAATGTCAAAAAAAGGCCAATACAACGGCCAGACAACTCGACGTAGATTGACCAGTAAAAAATAAAATGACATTAAAAAGCATACTAGCCTTCTTCTTCTGATTGTATGCCGCCCGCCGGAGATTAAAAAATGCACTGAACCAACAGCAAAAAAAGCGACACCCGCAAATGCCCTCGTCGTACCAGGCTTTGAAGACTGCCATAGCCACTCGCCCCTTGAGACGATATCTGGAAATCGCTGAAGCAACATCGACTGAAGCATCACCCCACGCAGAACAGGCTTGCAATACATCACCACCAATTCAGAGGGTTGGAGAAACCAGATCAAGCCACAAAACGGCACAAAACCAGATGTTGAAATCGCCACACCAATAGCTAGCTAAAAGCCCTCCTTGAAGGACACACGAAGTGCCAAGATCTGAATGAAACCAACAGAACTGGGGCTCAAACTCACACAGGCCTTTCATCGACGCCGTATTAGACATAGGAAAAGGAAAAGACCGGAGAGACCTTATTCCAACATGTCATCGTTGCCAACACTTCGTCTATGTCACCGGAGAAGCAAAATCCTAAGATAACTAAAACAAAATGGACGGATCCCCACTCCTCTTCCCGCCGACGTGGCCGTCGGACGGGAAAAGGGGGGGCAAGGCGGTGGCTATGGTTGTGAGCGAGATAAAAAAACCTTCCCAACATCTTACCTTATGCGCTAATGCGCTGTAACATCCCAAATTTTTAATTTGAAATGTTATACATAGATCATTCATGCATATCATGTTTCATTGCATTTCGATTTGCGATCTTCGAAATTTTAAGCAACTCAAGGACCCATGGAGAGAGTTGGGGATTTCAGGAGTTTCATATTTGAATTTTATCAAATATCGAAACGAGGATCATTTGTTTTAATTATTTTTCTCTCTAAAAATATTTCATATTCAAAATATATGAGAAGGGATAATATGACTTCCCAAAAATAATGAAATAGTGGAGGAAAAATGTTAAAAACAAATACATATTTTTATTTGGGATTTTATTGCTATTTTATTTGCATAGGAAAAACACGCGTTTTTCAAAATTGCATTTTAGGCCCAAATAAATGTTCATCTTGTCCAGCATATTTTAAGAGGACGGGGAAAATTTATTTTGGAATTTTCGGAGTCCATTTAGTATTTCTTTTCTTTCTTTTCCTGCACGTGAGAATTGTTTTAAAAAAGGAAACTGACTTCGGGCCGTACCCGGCCAGGACACCTCGGGCCGGCCTTTTTAAGCCGCGACCCCGGCGTCCCGATAGCCCAGCCGCCCCGCGCCCCCGAATCGTAAGCCGCCGCCACCGACGTCGCCGCCGCCGCCGACGTCGCCGCCGCCCCGCGCCGCCGATGCCTCGCCGCCCGCCGCCGCCGTCTGCCGCCACCACCTCGCCGGAGCCACCTCGCCGCCACCCCGCCAGACCCACCGGAGGTAGCCCCGCCGCCGTCGCGGTCTTCGAGAGAAAACCATCGGGTTTTTTTAGAAACCCCAGTTTATTTTTTTTAGACCGGTTCGTCAGTTTTTCTCGGTTTAGTTTATTTAGCGGACGTTCGTCCGTATGTTCGTTTTAACGAACGGTTTTCACCATTTAGCCGCAGACAGCGAACGTTCGTTCATTAGCCTGTTCGTCAGTTTTTCTTTTTCTAGGGTTTTCCGCGATTATTTTCGATCGTGATTTCTGACCCGATTTTCGTTTTAGTTTATCTTTTCGCTCGTTTATCGAAATCAGGCGATTCAAGCGCCTAGAGTTTCGTCTCGAAACCCTCTTTCCGTTTAACCACTTGAAGAAGATTTTGCTACTGTAAAATTTGACTTAGGTCCAGATTAGTAAACGAAGCTTGTTTCTTCGCCGTTTGAGTTTCATTGCTTCGTTTGATTTGATTTTTTTTTGCAAAGCGGAGTTCTTAAGTTGAACTTTCTGGTTAGATCTCTTATTTGAGTTTTACCCGTGCTTCTAGTTGAGTGCTTATTGTATGCTTGTTTGTTTGCGATAGAGTACCCGGAGTGCGCAGCGTGCTACTACGAGTCTCTAGGTTTCACGGATCATCGGCAAGGCAAGTAACACTTTGATCATACCTCTTTACTACATAGTTTTATTGCATTAGATCAATCCTCAAACAATTACATGGTTAAGATCTGATTAATATGTGAGTTTTGGGAAGTAGATGAGGTAGTACCTATTGTCTTGTTTATTATCAAACCTTTGGGAGTTATTTCTATGTTGCTTATACATTGCTATGCTATGCTTGTAGACGTGGATTGGATGAGTGTATCCATGACAGATGTGAGATTGTTAATTAATGGTTAACTTAAGGTGGCTACTTTAATTCACATCTGGGTGGATTGAAGCACCTGGGGAACCCAGTGTTGCCTGTATTTTTTTGGAAATCCCAAGGTACCGTGTGATTCTCCTATGGACCGCCACCCAGGCTCAAAGGGATCATAAGATTATTCATGCTAGAAACTTCCGTGTGCAGCCACAAGCTATTATGGGCTCTAGCATAGTGGTAGGCTAGCAGATGTAGGGGAAAGTAGGTGTAACTGTCCACCCGGAGTAAAGAGTTATTATGTCAGAAAGACTGTGTCTCGTTTCTCCGATCATGGATGCATTCGAGTCTTGTGGGAAAAGTGTGCAAACCTCTGCAGAGTGTATAAACTAATCATGATTAGCCGTGTCCCCGGTCATGGATGTTTGAGTATCTAGTTTTTGATTATCATGTGAATCTCAACATGTTACTTAATTTAATTTTGATTGGATTTAGTGATGATGCTTAATTGGGATTGAGTTGGAGGAACCTTCTCGATGTTTAACAACCACCATGATAGCTAAATAAAATTTATTCCTTTGTTGTAGGGAAAAATTGGCTTTATGCAAAACTGTAACCATAGAGCTTTCCACCAGCCATATATGCATGTAGTGATAGCATTATTCTGTTCATTACTCTCTATGTGTTATATTTCCAGCATATTCCATGTGCTAACCTGTTTTCGGGCTGCAACGTTCATGTTGCAGACTTTTCAGACGACGAGTAAGGTGCCTTAGGTCATGATCTTTCACTCAGTGATGTCGTTGGAGTTGATGGTCTCTCTTTATCCTCCAAGCCTTCCGCTGTTATCGTTATTAGATGACCTTAAGCCATATTTATTGTAATAAGTTCTCTTTTGAGACATTCGATATAATAAATGTGTGATTGCTACTCTGTTATAAAATCTTCAAGTAATGTGCGTGTCAGCATTACCGATCCAGGGATAACACTGATGCACAGAGATCAGACTGTTTGAGGTCTGGTCGCTACATGCGCGGACCCATTAAGGGTGCTCAATGGGCGAGCGCTATCGTAACAATTGCAACGGGCAATGCATATCATTTTTGAAGGTATTTAACAAAAAGTCATTTTTGAAGCTTTGCCACGCATGTTGACAGGACTTCCTTGCCCATCCCATGAAGTTGAGCCGGAGTTCCACATGACCATCCATAGGTTATACGATGAATTAAGCAAGGGCACGTATATCGGACGAGACTATGCCTTGCTTATAGTGGGACATATGGCTGTCTAGCCTAAAGCGAGGGCCAAAATGGACTGGCCCAGCGCGCGAGAGGCCCTGAGCCTCAAAAGCGCTCATTTTTTGAATGTTTTTCTTATATTTTTTGTTTTTTCTTTCTTTCTAACTTTTTTATACTTCTAAATATTTAAATATATAAATTAAAAAAGTCAATTTACTTAAATTCTAAAAAATACTAATAATGCCTTTAAAAAATGTTAAATGTGTACTAAAAAAATGTTTCTGACATATACAAAGAATGTACAATGTGTTTGGAAACATAAAAAAAATAGGCTTTCAATTCTTTTGTGCAATTTTAATCATGTATTTGAAAAATACAAAATGAGTAAAAAAATCTAAATGTAAAATTAATACAAAAAATGTACAATGTTAATGAAAATAAGTAGATATCAAAAATATCAGTTTACAAAAGAAAAAATGAAAAAAATCATACATTTAAAAATCATAAATGTGTATGAAAATTCTGATTTATACAAAAATTTACATAAAAATGTACAATGTGTGAGAAAAAGTAGGCATAAAATATAAGTTTCCAAAAAATTATTCAAATATTTGGCAATGTTAAATGTGTAGTGTATAGCGTGTATTCAAAAATTAGACAGAAAAAAAATGTTAACCCTGCATATATATAATGTTCTTGATGTATACAAACAATGTGCAGTATTATCAAAAGAGCAAACATATATCTTAAAAAATCATTCATTTTAAAAATGTTAAACATATATAAAATGTTCCTCATTTATGCAAAATGTGTACAATGTGTTTGAAAAAAGCAAGCATAAAAAATAAAACTTATCAATAATGTTAACCATGTATTTGGAAAATATTAAACGCATATATAAAATATGTTACTAAGGTGTATGAACAAATGTAAAAAGAAAACGAAGAAAACCAATAAAAGCCAAAAAGAAACATGAAATAACAAAGAAAAACAACAAAAGAAAGAAGAGAATTAAAACCAAGAAAGAGACAAAAAACACAAAGAAAACAAGAAATAATCCTGGCAAAAACCTTGAAACAAAAAAAATAAAAAGGTTGAAAAAACATAAAACCAAAGAAAATTGACAAACAAAATAAGAAAACCGGAAGAAAGAATAAAATAAAATGAAAAAGAAAGAAACCCAGTCCAAACCAGTACATCGAACAAGCTAGCGAGCAATCTAATCCGCGGGAGAGTGATCGGCCGGCCCTATATGCAATGCACCTTCAAGCAAGATGGATGGTATTGAAGGAAATATGCCCTAGAGGCACTAATAAAGTTATTATTTATTTCCTTATATCGTGATAAATGTTTATTATTCATGCTAGAATTGTATTAACCAGAAACTTAGTACATGTGAATACATAGACAAAATATAGTGTCCCTAGTATGCCTCTACTAGACTAGCTCGTTAATCAGAGATGGTTATGTTTCCAAACCATAAACATGTGTTCTCATTTGACGAACGAGATCACATCATTAGGAGAATGATGTGATGGACATGACCCATCCATTAGGTTAGCATTATGATCGTTACATTTTCATTGCTACTGCTTTCTTCATGACTTATACATGTTCCTCAGACTATGAGATTATGCAACTCCCGAATACCGGAGGAACACCTTGTGTGCTATCAAACGTCACAACGTAAATGGGTGATTATAAAGATGCTCTACAGGTGTCTCCAAAGGTGTTTGTTGGGTTGGCATAGATCGAGATTAGGATTTGTCACTCCGTGTTTCGGAGAGGTATCTATGGGCCCTCTCGGTAATGCTCATCACTATAAGCCTTGCAAGCATTGTAACTAATGAGTTAGTTGCGGGATGAAGTATTAAGGAACGAGTAAAGAGACTTGCCGGTAACGAGATTGAACTAAGTATGATGATACCGACGGTTGAATCTCAGGCAAGTAACATACCGATGACAAAGGGAACAACGTATGTTGTTATGCAATTTGACTGATAAAGATCTTCATAGAATATGTAGGAGCAACCAATATGGGCATCCAGGTTCCGCTATTGGTTATTGACCGGAGATATGTCTCGGTCATGTCTACATAGTTCTCGAACCCGTAGGGTGGGCTCGCTTAACGTTCGATGACGATATGTATTATGAGTTATGTGTTTTTGATGACCGAAGTTTGTTCGGAGTCTAGGATGAGATCACAGACGTGACGAGGAGTCTTGAAATGGTTTAGACATAAAGAATGATATATTGGACCATGTTATTCGGACACCGGAAGAGTTCCGGGAAGTTTCCGGGTAAAACCGGAGTGCCGGAGGATTTAAAAAAAAACCCGGGGGAATTAATGGGCCACCATGGGCCTTAGTGGAGAGAGAGGAGGGCAGCCAGGGCAGGCCTCCTCCCTTTGGGGTCCGAATAGGACAAGGGAAGGGGGGGGCCCTTTCCTACTCCCTCTCCCTCTCCTTCCTTCCCCCTCTGTTCCTTGAAGTGGAATCCTACTAGGACTTCCTCCTCCTCTTGGGCACGACCCCTAAGGGCCGGACGGCCTCCCCCTTGCTCCTTTATATACGGGGGCAGGGGGCACCCTAGGACACACAAGTTTCTCTTAACCGTGTGCGGTGCCCCCCTCCACAGTTACACACCTCGATCATACCATCGTAGTGCTTAGGCGAAGCCCTGCGCCAGTAGCATCATCATCACCGTTGCCACGCCACCGTGTTGAACTCACCCTCGTCCTCAACTGGATCAATAGCACGAGGAACGTCATCGAGCTGAACGTGTGCTGAACGCGGAGGTGTTGTACGTTCGGTACTTGATCGGTTGGATAGCGAAGAATTTCGACTACATCAACCATGTTACTGAAACGCTTCCGTTTTCAGTCTACGAGGGAACGTGGACACACTCTCCCCTCTCGTTGCTATGCTTCACCTAGATAGATCTTGCGTGTTCATAGGAATTTTTTTGAAAGTATCGCGTATCCCAAAAGTGGCATCAGAGCCAGGTTTATGCGTAGATGTTTTATGCACGAGTAGAACACAAAGAGCTGCGGGCGATAATAGTCATACTGCCTACCACCAACGTCTTACTTTGATTCGGCGGTATTGTTGTATGAAGCGTCCCGGACCGACATTACATGACCGCGTTCATGAGACTGGTTCTACCGACGTGCTTTTGCACATAGGTGGCTGGCGGGTGTCTGTTTCTCCAACTTTAGTTGAATCGAGTTTGACTACGGCCGGTCCTTGTTAAAGGTTAAAACAACACACTTGACGAAAAATCGTTGTGGCTTTAATGTGTAGGTAAGAACGGTTCTTACTAGAAGCCCGTAGCAGCCACGTAAAACTTGCAACAGCAAAGTAGAGGACGTCTAACTTATTTTTGCAAGGCTTGTTGTGATGTGATATGGTCAAGACATGACGTGATATAAATTGTTGTATGAGATGATCATGTTTTGTAACAGAGTTATCGGCAACTGACAGGAGCCATATGGTTGTCACTTTATTGTATGCAATGCAATCGCCATGTAATTGTTTTTACTTTATCACTAAGCGGTAGCGATAGTCGTAGTAACAATAGTTGGAGAGACGACAACGATGATACGATGGAGATCAAGGTGTCATGCCAGTGACGATGGAGATCATGACAATGCTTCGATGATGGAGATCATGAGCACAAGACGATGATGGCCATATCATGTCACATATTTTGATTGCATGTGATGTTTATCTTTTATGCATCTTATTTTGCTTAGTACGTCGGTAGCATTATAAGATGATCCCTTACTAAATTTCAAGGTATAAGTGTTCTCCCTGAGTATGCACCGTTGCGACAGTTCTTCGTGCTGAGACACCACGTGATGATCGGGTGTGATAGGCTCTACGTTCACATACAATGGGTGCAAGCCAGTTTTGCACATGCAGAATACTCGGGTTAAACTTGACGAGCCTAGCATATGCAAATATGGCCTCGAAACACTGGAGACCAAAAGCTCGAACGTGAATCATATAGTAGATATGATCAACATAGAGATGTTCACCATTGAAAACTACTCCATGTCACGTGATGATCGGACATGGTTTAGTTGATTTGGATCACGTGATCATTTAGATGACTAGAGGGATGTCTATCTAGGTGGGAGTTCTTAAGTAATATGATTAATTGAACTTCAATTTATCATGAACTTCATCCTGATAGTATTTTGCAAATTATGTCGTAGACCAATAGCTCGCGTTGTAGCTTCCCCTTGTTTTTATTTGTTCCTAGTGAAAACTAAGTTGAAAGATGATAGTAGCAATGATGCGGACTGTGTCCGTGATCTAAGGTTTATCCTCATTGCTGCACAAAAGAATTATGTCCTTGATGCACCGCAAGGTGACAGACCTATTGCAGGAGCAGATGCAGATGTTATGAACGTTTGGCTAGCTCGATATGATGACTACTTGATAGTTTAGTGCGCCATGCTTTACGGCTTAGAACTGGGACTTCAAAACATTTTGAATGCCAGGGAGCACATGAGATGTTCCAAGACCTGAAATTGGTATTTCAGACTCATGCCCGTGTTAAGATCTATGAGACCTCTAACAAAATTTTCACCTAAAAGATGGAGGAGAATTGCTCAGCTAGTGAGCATGTGCTCAGAATGTCTGGGTACTACAATCGCTTGAATCAAGTGGGAGTTAATCTTCCAGATAAGATAGTGATTACAAAGTTCTCTAGTCACCATCACCAAGTTACTGGAACTTCATGATGAACTATAGTATGCAAGGGATGACGAAAAAAATTCCCGAGCTCTTCGTGATACTGAAATCGACAAAGGTAGAAATCAAGAAAGAGCATCAAGTGTTGATGATTGACAAGACCACTAGTTTCAAGAAAAGGGCAAAGGGAAGAAAGGGAACTTCAAGAAGAATAGCAAGCAAGTTGCTACTCCCAGGAAGAAGCCCAAGTCTGGACCTAAGCCTGAAACTGAGTGCTTCTACTGCAAAAGGGACTGGTCACTGGAAGCGGTACTGCCCCAAATATTTGGTGGATAAGAAGGATGGCAAAATGAACAAAGGTATATTTGATATACATGTTATTGATGTGTACCTTACTAGTGCTCGTAGTATACCCTGGGTATTCGATACTTGTTCAGTTGCTAAGTTTAGTAACTCGAAACAAGAGTTACAGAATAAACAAAGACTATTTGGGGGTGAAGTGACGATGTGTGTTGGAAGTGGCTCCAAGATTGATATGATCATCATCGCACACTCCTTATACTTTCGGTATTAGTGTTGAACCTAAATAAATGTTATTTGGTGTTTGCATTGAGTATGAATATGATTAGATCATGTTTATTACAATATGATTATTCATTTAAGACAAAGGATAATTGTTATTCTGTTTATTTGAATAAAACCTTCTATGGTCATACATGCAATGTTGATGGTTTATTGAATCTCGATCGTAGTGATACACATATTCATAATATTGATGCCAAAAGATGCAAAGTTGATAATGATAGTGCAACATACTTGTTGCACTGCCGTTTAGGTCATATTGGTGTAAAGTGCATGAAGAAACTCCATGTTGATGGGCTTTTGGAATCACTTGATTATGAATCATTTGATACTTGCGAACCATGCCTTATGGGTAAGATGACTAAAACTCCGTTCTCCGAAACAATGGAACGAGCTACTTACATATTGGAAATAATACATACTGATGTATGCAGTCCGATGAATGTTGAGGCTCATGGCGGGTATCGTTATTTTTTGACCTTCATAGATGATTTGAGCAAATATGGGTATATCTACTTAATGAAACACAAGTCTGAAACATTTGAAAAGTTCAAAGAATTTCAGAGTGAAGTGGAGAATCATCCTAACAAGAGAATAAAGTTTCTACGATCTGATCATGAAGGAGAATATTTGATTTACGAGTTTGGCCTTCATTTAAAACAATGTGGAATAGTTTCACAGCTCACGCCACCTGGAACACCACAGCGTAATGGCGTGTCCGAACGTCGTAACCGCACTTTATTGGATATGGTGCGATCTATGATGTCTCTTACCGGTTTACTACTATCATTTTGGGGTTATGCATTAGAGACAACTGCATTCACTTTAAATAGGGCACCATCAAAATCCGTTGAGACGACGCCCTATGAAAAGTGGTTTAGCAAGAAACCAAAGTTGTCGTTTCTTAAAGTTTGAGGCTGTGATGCTTATGTGAAAAAGCTTCAACCTGATAAGCTCGAACCCAAATCAAAGAAATGTGTCTTCATAGGATACCAAAGAAAACTGTTGGGTACACCTTCTATCACAGATCCGAAGGCATAATATTTGTTGCTAAAATGGGTCCTTTCTAGAGAAGGAGTTTCTCTCGAAAGAAGTGAGTGGGACGAAAGTAGAACTTGATAAGGTAATTGTACCTTGATTCCTACACCAATTAGTGAATAAGCTAATGATGATGATCATGAAACTTCAGATCAAGTTACTACTAAACCTCGTAGGTCAACCAGAGTACGGTCCGCACCAGAGTGGTACATTGATCCTATTCTGGAAGTCATGTTACTAGAACTTGATGAAACCTACGAACTATGAGGAAGCAACGATGAGCCCAGATTCCGCGAAATGGGTTGATGCCATGAAATTTGAGATGGGATCCATGTATGAGAGCAAAGTGTGGACTTTGGTGGACTTTCCCGATGATCGGCAAGCCATAGAAAATAAATGGATCTTCAAGAGGAAGACAGACGCTGATAGTAGTGTGACTATCTACAAAGCTCGACTTGTCACAAAAGGTTTTCGACAAGTTCTAGGTGTTGACTACAATGAGATTTTCTCAACTGTAGCGATGCTTAAATCCGTCTGAATCATGTTAGCAATTGCCATATTTTATGAAATCTGGCAAATGGATGTCAAAACTGCATTCCTTAAATGGATATTTCTTAAAGACGAGTTGTATATGATGCAACCAGAAGGTTTTGTTGATCCTAAAAGTGAAGGAAATATGCCCTAGAGGCAATAATAAAGTTTCTATTTATTTCCTTATTTCATGATAAATGTTTATTATTCATTCTAGAATTGTATTAACCGGAAACATAATACATGTGTGAATACATAGACAATTAGTGTCACTAGTATGCCTATACTTGACTAGCTCGTTAATCAAAGATGGTTAAGGTTTCCTAACCATAGACATGAGTTGTCATTTGATAAAACAGGATCACATCATTAGGAGACTGATGTGATTGACTTGACCCATTCCGCTAGCTTAGCACTTGTGTCGGTGGGAAATGATACCTATGGGATCACTAGAATCCCTACTACGGTTGCGGGGCGCGGGGACCGTGAGAAGAGCGGGACTAGTAGAAAGCACAAAGGGGATTTACCCAGGTTCGGGCTGCAAAGATGCGTAAAACCCTACGATCCTGCTTTGGTGGATGTATTTAGTGTTCTTGAGCTCTTGAACTAGCTCTAGGTGCTGCTAGGTTCGAAAGAGCCGAATCCTTCTCCAGTGTGCCATGGGCCTCCTTTTATAGGCGAAAGGGGCTGCCACAGTGGCACACAGAAGGTGGAAAGTGCTACAGCACTGTGAGCTTATCGCTGCTATTACAGGACAAAGAGCATTTAATGTGAGGCTTAGGTGTCCCTTCACTTTATTGGGGATGGGTGCGAGGCTCGTCCCATCCGTCGCCGCTCCTTCTTGCTTTGACACGTGCCCTGGCCAGCGATGCATGTGGTGCCATGTAGGCAGGCACGCAGCTGAGGTGGCGCGGTGGTGGAGCCTCCACGAAGGGCTGCATGTTGCCACGTAGGTGCCTGCCCAGCTGGTTGGGTCGGCAGCTGCATGCGAATGGCGGCGGAGACTTGGCTGGCGTGGGCCTGGCAGTGGCGCGCTTGGCGAGGGCCTTGCCGGGTGGCCAGGCAAGGTCTTGCCGCGACACGCCGTCATCCCCGGCAAGGACCTTGCCGGGGGTCTCGTGGGATTCTTCGGTAAGAACCCTGCCGAGGATTGTTGCCTTCCTATTCTCGTTTGATCTTGACTATTCTTTGTCTTCACAAAGATCTGCATGCCACCATGGAGGTGACTCCCGAGCCATGTCCCAATGCGTTTGTCTAGCGTTGGTGGGCTCAAAGGCGGCTCGCTTAGCTGGTGTGGGCGAGATGCCCCGACAAGGGGCTTGCCGGGGCTGCGGAGGCCGCGCCCGGCAAGGGCCTTGTCGGGGAGACCTGCTACGCCCATCTGCACTTTGTGGCCTTGGTCCTTGATGTTTCTTTGTTTGTCTTGTGCCTTTGGCTTCTCTCCGACTTCCCTTTCCTGCCCTGTTATGCGTGGCCGTGGCGGGTGGCTCTGACTGCTCGTGCACAAGTAAAGGGGTCAAAAGCAGAGCCCCTACTTTTGTACACCGACACGAGCCCCCGGGCCTGGGCCATACATAAGCGCAATACGTTGTTGGGCCAGGCCCAGAATGGTGCGCGGGAAGTTGGGGCGGATTTCACCGCGGTAACTGCTCCGTCCGCTGCGCTTCCCCATGACCCGCGTTGAACGCCCAACGTGGGTCAGGGGTCGTGCGTGCGCATGACGGAAGCATGCTGGCATCATCCCGTGGTGGATAGTAAAGAGGCGGCTTGCGTGTCTCTTTGAGACCGCAAGGCCGCTGCTCATTTACTGCCCTCGCTTGGGAACCGTCGCTCCACGCGTCCCACTGCACCTATCCCTTGCGCCACCTTCGCTGCATGCATGATGCAAGGCGAATGATAGGCACGCGGGATGTGGGAAGTCATGCGCATGCGTGGGTCGATTCCCACGCGCCTTCAATGGAGCGGGGAGGGCGATCGACGGCCCTGATTGCTGTCACTTTAATGGGCCGGATTGGCCGAGAGGGGGCGGCCGAGCCTCGCTCCCGCCCCTTTGTAAAGAGAGGAGTGGGAGGAATGGTGCCTCTCAACCCTTCGCCATCTGCCTCTCCCCATTCCTGCTTCCTCCTTTCTTCTGCCATGGTAAGGGGGCGTGGTGATTCTTCATCGGTGGCGGCGAGGGTCTCGGCTCGACAATGCATCGCTCCTCCCCAAGAGCTCGTGGCGGCGGAGCCGCCTGTTAGAGGGAGGGGGAGGGGGCAAGGTCGAGGCCGCCATGGCGCTCGAGGGAGAGGAGGACGGGGCGGCAGATCGGCTTCGCCTCCGCCAGCGGCCCCTCCTCTGGTGGAGGGCCACGTCGGGGACAACCCTCGTGAGTTCTTCATAAGGCTGCGTCAGGTGCCGCGTCGTCGCCTTCGCCTCCCGACTCCGTTTGCGCGGGAGATGGAGCTGGATGCACCGCAGGCATTGCGGCTGCATATGAGGGGTTGTGGGAACAGCGGCATATGGGCCGATGTCGAGTTCCCCGCTCCTCACTTCATGTACCTCCGTCAAGGGTGGAAGACCTTCGCCCGTGTCCATAGCTTGACGGAGGGGCTCACTCTCAATTTCAAATTAATGGAGAGTGGCCTCCTCTCCGTCAAGATGTTCGGGCACTTTGGGACTCGTGTAAGGTGCTGCATGGACAGCTCCTCCGACGATGAAGATTCCTCCTCGAGCGAGGGTGACGAGGAGGACAGCGGTAGCGACGACGAGGGTAGCGGGCGGCAGGATGACGGGTCCAACTAGGTGTCGGGCACCGCTCCGGGCGGCACCGGTGACCCCATCATCTGTGTCGCCGGCTCCTTGAACTTCTCGGGGTCGCCTCCTTGGGCGGCTGGCGTCGGGAGGTTGTGGAAGAGGAAGAGGGCGGGCGGCAAGTCCGTCAAGTCGGAGTACGCGGGCACTGACGCCTTCGTAGCGTATTGACAGTCCTGCCGCCTTGTCTTCCAGCTCTTCTACCATCATCATCATCACCAGCCTCCCTTTGGGGTGGCCACCAGGATGTTCTCCTGGTGCCTTCTGCTGCTCGTACTTCGCCTAGGCGCCCCTTTTGCCCTTTTGCCTTCTTGTTCCATTTCCTAAGGAGAGGGACAAGAAAGGGATTATGGGCACCTTATCTCTTTTTAGTCTTGTAAGCCTTCGGGCCTTTGTTAGATTTAGAACTTGTAATCCCCTTGCTCATGTTTTTCATTCCGTATGAACTGTACATGTACGGGATGTTTTTAATGAAAAAGGATGTTTGCCAGGCTTTTCGTTTGCGGATGAAACCCACGGCAAGGATCGAATCCTAGTTGCCATCTAAAGTAAACGTTTTTCGCCTGACAACAGGCCTCGCCATTCCCCCATCTCGCTCGACCTTGCTCACGCTCCTGGCGGAGGCAGGGATGAGATGAGTTTGGGCTGCACGTTCTATCCCCTTGCTGCCGCGACTACGACCAACTTCGGACCCAGGAGATAATCCTTGGGTTTGGAAAGAGGGGAGCACGGGAGCTTGGATATAAAACGCGGTTTCACATACCCCAGTTCATAATGAAATGCATGATAGAGGATAAAAGACCTATCTGGACTTGCATCCCCCGGCAACCTTGGCTTGCCGTGGACGGATCCTTGTATTTGGAGCCCCCGGCAACCTTGGCTTGCCGGGGTCGGGGCACCGGTCCGTTCCTTTCTTCCAAACAGCTCAGCAGAAATACTTACGTGTCCTGTGAACCAAAAAGGACAGGGAAGAAACAGAGAGATGCACACTCGACCTCTAAGCTAGGGGTTAGCCGCTGCCAAGCACTATCAACCCTAACCGAGGAGGAGACTCGACCTAGCATGCATGCTATGACTTAGGGCGCCAGCGCTTCGTTTATTTACGCTCAGGGTGATGCAGAGCATCCCTCGCTCATCCCCATGGACGCACCTACATCTTCGTCGACACCACTTGGAACCATGACACGAGCTCGAGCTAAGGCTATTGAAGATAAGGTGAACTCGCTCCTCTCTGAACTCCCTCTTCCTACTCACGAGACATGCCTACTACCTCATTCGGAAACTCTGTGTGTGATCAGGTGCTTGGATACGAGCCAAGGAACAGCTACTTGCAAGAGCCAAGACGGCGAGGACCCCAAGCGTGATGGAGAAGAAGAAGAGCTGCTTTGGAAGCTACAGGCATCGGACGACCGACCATGTCCGGACGTCCGATGAGTCCCAGGACACGGACGACCGAGCTCTCCGAACGTCCGGTACCTGACCACCCGAACCAAATCTACAGAAGTCCGAGGCGGACCGGACGACCGGGCGACAAGCATCTGAGCCAAATCTATGGAAGACCGACGGCCATCGAACGTCCGGACCGTCATGAAGCTCCGGACGACCGGCCCTCTCCGGACGTCCGACGCACCCACGATAGTGCCGAATCTACGGACGTCCGAACCCTTCCGGATGTCCGGACCGTCCCGAGCCTCCGGACGTCCGACACCTTCCAGACGCCCGGCACCTGAGTGACCGCGCCTGCGGGCTGAAGCCCTTGTACACCTTCACTTTGACTTCCTTTTGCACTACGACTATAAATAGGTCTCTCCCACCTCCTTGCTAGGATTAGCATTGGTTTAGCTCATATTTTGTGTGAGAGCCTTGCCCATCCACTTGGTTACTTCTCCTCGGAGCTCATGACCTCTTCGGAGAAGATCCCCCAAGCGGATTCAAGACCCCTTCAAGGGAAGACAATCAAGACCTCCTCACGGAGAAGAGCGGTTCCCTTTGTATCCTCGCCTTTGTTGATTTTGGATCATGTGTTACTCTTTGCTTTCAGTGATCTAGCACTCGTGTGATTGATTCCTTGTCGGTTTAGTGATTCTCTTGTTTTCCCCGTGTTTCCCCTTTGTGTTTTCCGCGCGCTCCTCGTGTTCCCCCGTAGGATCCACTCCAAACGTGAAAGATCGTCCACATAGGGTTCCGCCCTACATCATCTTGGTATCATGAGCCACGTTGATCACGTTTTTGGAGCCCCTACCCCGTGTTTTCTAGCTTGATTTTGTTGTTTTCGTCCTAAACCCGAAAATCCCCACCAAAAATAGCCCCGAATTTTTGTTTTGTGATTTGTTGGTGAGTTGAGATTTTGTTGGATTTGGTCCATGGATTTGTGTTGCTGCATGTGGATATAGCTTTCCCCACCCTCCCCACCCTTTTCCATCCACCAATCACTAGTAGAAAAACACCTATTAGTCCCGGTTCATAAGGGCCTTTAGTCCCGGTTCATGAACCGAGACTAATGGGTCGTTACTAATACCTCCACCCATTAGTCCCGGTTCAAACACGAACCGGGACCAATGTGCCTCCACGTGGCCCTATGCGCCGAGCCCAGTCAGGGGGCCTTTGGTCCCGGTTGGTGGCTCCAACCGGGACCAAAAGGCATCCACGCGTCTGCATTCCAGTGGCTGGGGTTTTTGTTTTTTTTTGAAAGGAGGGAGGGTTGGGGGTTTTGGGGAGTTAATTTAGGTGTTTCATATATTGTGTTAGCTAGCTAATTAATAGAGAGAAGTGTCCTCTCTTATGTACGTGCTTGGTCGACGCTACGTACTATATATACATAAGTGATCGAGAGAACCATTCAGTACAGAAGTTTGTCATGCATACCGAGAGAAGTGATCGATAGACCTCTCCTTCTCCGAGAGATTGGTCGAACAACAAGTTTTCGTATCATGTATCTGACGCTACTGGCTACATGTACAATATGTATAAGATCTCTTAATTACAAACCCCTAGCATTTGAAATCAATTTCCACATGGTATTCTCCGGCTTTACTGATGACGTGTTCAAGAAAGAATCCCGCCAATTCCTCTTGAATTGCTTTCATGCGATCTAGTTCTAGGAGTTCATCCCGCATCTGCCACGTCTAATTTGAAGAAGGGGGTTAATTAATACATATATATGAATGAAACTCAACAGAAATGATGGTGTAATAAAATGAAATTGTGAATATTAATGCTTACGCACTTCATATTGTCTTCTAGAGTAGCCCTGCTTGTTTTTCAAAGTCGCGGTGTGGATGAACTCGCACACGTAGTGTCCACAGAAATCATTCCCTTCCTCCAGCCACAAGCACTTTACGAGAAATAGAGGTCAATCAAACTGATAATGAAGCATTATAAATGGCATTGATGAAAGTATAGCTATAGAATCAACGGGAGATGCGCGCAACTAGCTAGCCAGTAGTACTTACTTTCGGGTATGTATATCGCAGCTCCTTCGGCAGTCCCGGAGCTTCTGCCGTGAACAGTTTCCAAACCCTGCAAGACAAAGAAAATAATTATTATTACTTGAGATATCAGGAAATGAACAAAAAGTTGCCGATATGGTGCGATAATGATCGATCGAACTTACTTGCTGAGCATTTCAGTGATGTCCGCATAGGTTTCGGGATCTTTCCGTCTCGAGTCTAAGACGGTTACTAGTCCACGCTCAAGCTTAATCTCCAGAAGAATATAGTGGTACCTGCGCACACATGCATAACTCATCAATTACATTACTATAACCTCGCTCGAGTAATAAGGGAAACCGAATATGCACACGACAGTAACACTCACTTGCCGTTGTAAGGAAAGAGTATGGTATCTTTGTTTTGATTTTTGATCAACAATTGTAGCAAGTTATCCTCGGCCTCTTTGACATTGTTTTCAACCAGAAATACATCTATGATATTTGTGTTAATGAACCCAATATCATAAATTTCTTGTTTTTTGCACTCAACGATCTTCAATCTGCATAATATATTGAGGATAATTAATTATAAATACATGCAATGAAAGAGCCGAGCTATATATAGAGACTTAATGACAGAAATAGTACTTACAGGAAGTAGCAAAAGACCATTAATTTATCGAGGGCCTTTTGATTGAAGAACTCGAAGAACTCCTCAAATGGAACACACAACAGATCATTTGAAACAAGGTCGTGCTCCTCTTTAATGTTCAGATACAAACTGTTCGTCCCCTCAGACTCTCTACAGGTTTTCATGTACCAACTATGGAATATTCGCATCATTGTTGTCAGAGATTTTTCATCTTTGACGAGAGGCTTCCCGTCCTCGTATCTGTGTTCGTCCACCTCCATGAAATCAGGAAGTGCATGGTCAGGCAGGTAATCTTCAAGATTGCCATAACCGGGCACCGTCCCCAGAGCATTAGACACATTGAGCGGGGGGCACGATCGTTGTGCTTGTTCGCCGAGCTAGGCAATTTTTTCCCCTTTGCTCGTTCTTTTAACCTTTTATCACTGGCAGTAGTTCCCGACCGCTTGTCTTGGAGATATGTCTGTTCAGTAATGCGCTCATAGTTGGTTCTCGGCGGTGACTTTGGTGGTTTCCTCAGGGCATCGATAGTGCGCTTTGCTTTCACCGGATCTACCTTCTCCTCCGGAGGTGGATGTTTCTTTGCTTTCACCCCTTCAAAGAACTCCTTCACGTGGGTCCGCACAATCGTATTGTTTTCCTCCTCGGACCTCTCGTACGGTAACTTCTCTAGAGGCTTGAGAGATGATGGACCGTATTTGTATTGCCTCCCGCCTCTGGTTGTGCTGCTAGACGCTGGAGCAGACGGAGCGGCTGCGGCGTCTGTCTTCTTTTGTGCTTGCTTACGAGGCGGAGGAGAAGGAGTACGACGCGCCAGAGCAGCCGGGGCGGCGGTGGGTCTCTTCCGCCCTTGCTAGCGAGGCGGAGAAGGAGGAGGCTGCTGGCTGCTCGGGAGCGCCGGCACAAGCGGAGAAGGAGGCGGAGTGACGCCACGCGCCGGAGAAGGAGGCAGAGTGCCGCCACGCGTGCCCTGATCGTCACTCACCGGAGGAGGAGGCGGAGTGCCCTGACTCGCCGGAGGAGGAGGAGGAGGCGGAGGCGTCTAGTTCGGAAGGTTGATGAGCTCCTTCCGCCATAGGCATGGAGTCTTCAGAGCAGAACCCAGCCTAGTCTCCCCTTCACCGGTAGGGTGGTCAAGCGGGAGGTCCTCAAATCCCTCCATTATTTCATCCACCATCACCTTAGCATATCCTTCTGGAATCGGCTGGCAGTGATAAGTTGTGCCGGGTCCACTAGGATAAACTTGGCCAACAGCCGCCTTGACCTTCAAAGTCATCCATCGCGCCATAATGTGGCAACTTTGAGACTCCGTGATACCATCCACGGGATAGCTGGCAGGAGCCGTCAAGACATGCTCTGGCTGAAGCAGCTCGGTGGAAGCCACACTGCTTCTCCGCTGAGTTGGCGGGGTAGCTTCGGGGGAAGCTTCGACAGGTCGTTTATTGCGATCTGCTGCTTCTCGTTCCTCTTCTCGATCCTCTAGCCCCATTACCCTTCCAAGCAGCGCCTGCAGTTGGTCCTGCTCCAGTTTCTTCCCCCTCTCGTGGGTTTTGTAACCCCCTGCGTCCGGAAAACCAACCTTCCACGGAATGGAGCCTGGCGTGCCTCATATCCGTCCAGGGTGCTCAGGATTCCCAAGGGCCATTGTGAGCTCGTCCTTCTCCCTGTTTGGAAGGAACGTCCCTCACTGCACTGCAGCCATATAGTGTTGAAGGTTCTTGACTGGTATTTCCAGTTGCTCGTCCGTCCACTGGCACTTTCCTGTTACAGGGTCCAAGGTTCTGCCAGCCCCGAAGAACCAAGTCCGGCAACGGTCTGGCCAGTACATTGTCTCTGGTTCGATCCCTTTTTCAAGCAGATCATGCTTAGCCTTGGACCACTTAGGTCGGGCTTTGAGGTAGCCACCTGACCCCGTGCGATGGTGAAGCTTCTTCTTCGCAGCATTTTCCTTGTTTCTCGCCGACATCTTCTTACTCTTTTCCGATGTCTTGTGGGCCACAAATGCGGGCCAGTGATCTTTGATCTTCTCATATTTGCCGATGAATTCTGGTGTCTTTTTTTCGACAAACTCGTTAAGCTCTTTCCTCCACCTCCTCATTAGGGTTGCCATCTTCTTAAGAGCACAAGACTTGATTAATTGCTCTTTAACTGGATTCTCCGGATCCTCCTTTGGCGGTAGGGTGAAATTTGCCTTCAGCTCAGTCCAAAGATCTTCTTTCTGCATATCATTGACATAAGACACCTCAGGGTCTTCCTCCTTAGGCTTATACCATTGTTGGATGCTTATCGGGATCTTGTCCCTAACAAGAACCCCGCACTGAGCAGAAAATACCTTCCTTGTCTGGATGGGTTCAATCGGTTCGCCGTCGGGCGCGATTTCTATGATCTCAAACTTTTCATCCGAGCTCAATTTTTTCTTCGGGCCTCGTCTCCTTACCGAAGTTGTGCTCGATCCAGAGGGCTAGAAATTATAAGGAAGAAAGACGAGAGTAATTAATAGGTGTACATATACCAAAACAATGGAAGCATCAATTAACTAGTCAGCACGGGCTTAACTAATATATATATACCTGGCCGGACTCGGTTCGGTCACCGGAGCAGCCAGCACGGTCTCCTTGTACCTCCATTGTGTCACCGGGGCCATCATTAACATAGTCCTCTTCTTGTACCGGCATTAATGGGCCAAAGCCATCGTAAACATAGCCCTCTTCTTCATCCAGCTGACCATCGGTGTCGAGGAGAAATGACGCAACATCATCACTTCCATTTGCGATTATGTCCCCCAACATCGCTTCTGTTTCTTCGTCTCGGGAGTGCTCCATAGTTTCTGCAAATATTTACAACATGTCAATTATTATTCAAACATGGTACAGATGGATATATATATATATATATATATTAGTGGCAAACGTAGAACTAGCTAGCTAATCACAATAAGGAATCATGTTAGTGGCCTCGACGCTGCTTCTCTAGGGTTTGGGGTCGCCTCGACACAACGCTTCAAGGGTTTGGGGTGGCCTCGACGACAACGCTCTTTTAACTTGGTAAATTTGGGTGGCCTCGAGAGAGTTAATTTTTCGGGTAGGGGCGCGGTGGGAGGGGGTAGGAGACCAACATCGTTTTCTCTCTAGGGTTTGGGTGTCCTTGAGAGTTTTGGTCGAGCGAGAGGGCCGAGGGCCGGGGGGTGCTGCCGTTGTATAAGTTATCACGATCAAGAGGGGGTATATATATCGTCCGCCCCTCATGTCGAAGTTATCTAGAGGGGGTTATATCGACAACGACGCGACATACACATACATGGGAAAATAATGTTATCGGGGAGGGGGTATCGGTACCACCCCCTCGTGTTGAAGTTTCTTCTTTCTCCTCTATTCCTTTCTTTCTTCTTCTACTCTTCTTTTTCTTCTTCTCCCTTGAGAAAGGAAAATAATTAAGGAAAAGGAAGAAAAGAGGAAGAAGGAAGAAGGAAGAAGAAGAAAAAAAAAGAAAAAAGAGAGGAGAAGAATAAAGGAATAGAGGAGAAGAAGAAAAAATAGAAATTTTTTTCTTCTATTTTTTCTTCTTCTCCTCTATTCCTTTCTTCTTCTCCTCTTCTTTTTCTTCTTTTTTCCTCTTCTTATTTATTTCTCCTCTTCTTCCTCTCTTCTTTTTCTCCTTTCTTCCTCTTCTTATTTTCCTTTTTCCTCTCATTCTTTTTCTTCTTCTTCTTCCTTCTTCCTTCTTCCGTCCTTCTTCCTCTTTTCTTCCTTTTCCTTATTTTACTTTCTCCTCTACACTAACCTAAAATGCACTAACCTAAAATCGATATCTACTAACAACCTAAATATAAAATTAATACATATATGAAAAAACATATATAAACAAAAAAATGCTATGAACATTATATTCATACATACATATATAGCCACATCCATTCATCATATATATAGCTACCACATACATATATACATTACATATATGAAAAAAATGCAATGAACAAAAAAAATACACTTATGAAAAAAAATACTATGAACATGTACACATATATACACATAAAAACACATATACATAAAAAATGCAAAAAAATACATATATACTTGCATATATGTATAAATTTTTGCATATATAAACCTCTCTGCATATATAAAAAAAGAGGAAAGGGCGCCGGCGGCCGGACCGAAGGCGGCGGCGGCGTGTGGTCGGGGCGACGGCGACGGGGTTGGGAAAGGGGCGGCGCGCGCGGCGACGGTGACGGGGTCGGGGAAGGGGCGGCGCGCGCAGCGACGACGACGGGGTCGGGGAACGGCCGGTGGCGCGC
>NC_041383.1:89894670-89895467 GCF_002162155.2 Triticum dicoccoides
GGGCGCGGCGACGTTGTCGGGGCAGTGGCTCGGCGGCGGCGACGGCGAGCTGGACCAGCCTGACGGCGTCGGGGCAGGGCTCGGCGGCCACGGCGACGAGGAGCAAAGGCGTCGGGGCGAGAAGAAAGAGATGGGTTTTGGCGAAAACTGCTAAGTCCTGTATATATAGCAAGAGCATTTGTCCCGGTTGGTGGCTCCAACCGGGACTAATGCCCCCTTTAGTCCCGGTTGGTGCCACCAACCGGGACTAAAGGGTGGGCATTGGTACCGGTTGGGGCCACGAACTGGTACCAATGCACCCCCTTTAGTCCCTGTTGGAGCCACCAACCGGGACCAAAGGCCCCTGTGCTGCCCGCGTCGCGGCCAAAGTTTAGTCCCACCTCGTTAGTTGAGAGGGGCGCGCAGTGGTTTATAAGCCCCACTGCCGCACCCCTCTCGAGCTCCTCTCCACTGCAGGCTTACGGGCCTACTTGCTACTGCTTTGCCTGATGGGCCTTCTGGGCCTACTGCGGGCCTGAATCCTGGCCCATAGTAGGGTTTCAAGTCGTATTCAGGCCGTGGGGGCCTAGTAGGAGGCATTTTTTTGTTTTTTTGTTTTCCTTACTTATTGTTGCTATTTTTATTTTTTTTTTCCAGTTTTTTTGTTTTGTTTTCTGCATTATTTATTTTCTTTTGTTTTTTTGCTTTATTTTTTAATTCTTTTTGCTTTTAGTTTTAGGAAAATTATAAACTTTCTGTTAGTGCCATTACTTTTCAAATTTGAAAACACTTTTTTTGTTTTTTTGTTTTCTTTCTTG
>NC_041383.1:89895477-89969960 GCF_002162155.2 Triticum dicoccoides
TTTTCTTTATTTTTTAATTCTTTTTGCTTTTAGTTTTAGGAAAATTATAAACTTTCTGTTAGTGCCATTACTTTTCAAATTTGAAAACACTTTTTTTGTTTTTTTGTTTTCTTTCTTGCTTTATTTATTTTATTTTGTTTCTACTTACAACAAAATACTTATTGTTGTTTTTTTGTTTTGTTTTCTGCATTATTTATTTTCTTTTGTTTTTTGCTTTATTTTTTAATTCTTTTTGCTTTTAGTTTTAGGAAAATTATAAACTTTCTGTTACTGCCATTACTTTTCAAATTTGAAAACACTTTTTTTTTGTTTTTTTGTTTCTTGCTTTATTTATTTTATTTTGTTTCTACTTACAACAAAATACTTATTGTTGCTATTTTTAATTATTACGAGGGCCGAACCATAAGACATTAAAGCATTTCAAATGAACTCTGAAAAACTTGAAAGTTGGCATGGTATCATAAATTGACCCACACATAGCATGTGCATATACAAAGCGGACAATGGTATCATACTCGTCAGTTACAAAGTTGGCATGGTATCATCATTAGTTGCGGGAGAAAGTCTTCACTTTTTCTTCGCTTGTGTCATTTGCTTACTGCGTCGTAACCATGGATAATCTTCATCGTTTATCAGGATGCTGGGGTCAGCCTTGACTTTGAAGGGAGGAATTTCATGAAACTTTTCATAATCTTCAGACATGTCTGTCTTGTCCTCCACTCCCAGGATGTCCCTTTTTCCTGAAAGAACTATGTGGCGCTTTGGCTCATCGTATGATGTATTCACTTCCTTATCTTTTCTCTTTCTCGGTCTGGTAGACATGTCCTTCACATAGATAACATGTGCCACATCATTGGCTAGGATGAACGGTTCGTCAGTGTATCCAAGATTTTTTAGATCCACTGTTGTCATTCCGTACTGTGGGTCTACCTGTACCCCGCCTCCTGACAGATTGACCCATTTGCACTTAAACAAAGGGACCTTAAAATCATGTCCGTAGTCAAGTTCCCATATGTGCACTATGTAACCATAATATGTGTCCTTTCCCCTCTCGGTTGTTGCATCAAAGCGGACACCGCTGTTTTGGTCGGTGCTCTTTTGATCTTGGTCAATCGTGTAAAATGTATTCCCATTTATCTTGTATCCTTTCCAAATCGTAACAGTCGAAGATGGTCCCCTGGACAACAAGTATAGCTCATCACAAACAGTGTTGTCACCTCTGAGACGTGCTTCCAACCAACTGCTGAAAGTCCTGATGTGTTCACATGTAATCCAGTCGTCGCACTGCTCCGGGTGTTTGGAGCGCAGACTGTTCTTGTGTTCATCGACATACGGGGTCACCAAGATAGAGTTCTGTAGAACTGTGTAGCGTGCTTGAGACCAAGAATATCCGCCCCTGCATATTATTGAGTCCCTTCCAAGCGTGCCTTTTCCAGTCAGTCTCCCCTCATACCGCGATTGAGGGAGACCTATCTTCTTAAGGCCAGGAATGAAGTCAACACAAAACCCGATGACATCCTCTGTTTGATGGCCCATGGAGATGCTTCCTTCTGGCCTAGCGCGGTTATGGACATATTTCTTTAGGACTCCCATGAACCTCTCAAAGGGGTACATATTGTGTAGAAATACGGGGCCCAGAATGACAATCTCGTCAACTAGATGAACTAGGACGTGCGTCATGATATTGAAGAAGGATGGTGGGAACACTAGCTCGAAACTGACAAGACATTGCACCACATCACTCCTTAGCCTTGGTATGATTTCTGGATCGATCACCTTCTGAGAGATTGCATCGAGGAATGCACATAGCTTCACAACGGCTAATCGGACGTTTTCCGGTAGAAGCTCCCTCAATGCAACCGGAAGCAGTTGCGTCATAATCACGTGGCAGTCATGAGACTTTAGGTTCTGAAACTTTTTCTCTGCCATATTTATTATTCCTTTTATATTCGACGAGAAGCCAGTCGGGACCTTCATACTAAGAAGGCATTCAAAGAAGATTTCCTTCTCTTCTTTGGTAAGAGCATAGCTGGCAGGACCTTCATACTGCTTTGGAGGCATGCCGTCTTTTTCGTGCAAACGTTGCAGGTCCTCCCGTGCCTCAGCTGTATCTTTTGTCTTCCCATACACGCCCAAGAAGCCTAGCAGGTTCACGCAAAGGTTCTTCGTCACGTGCATCACGTCGATCGAAGAGCGGACCTCTAGGTCTTTCCAGTAGGGTAGGTCCCAAAATATATATTTCTTCTTCAACATGGGTGCGTGTCCCCCAGCGTCACTCGGAACAGCTAGTCCACCGGGACCCTTTCCAAAGATTACGTGTAAATCATTGACCATAGCAAGTACGTGATCACCGGTACGCATGGCGGGCTTCTTCCGGTGATCTGCCTCGCCTTTGAAATGATTGCCTTTCTTTCGACATTGATGGTTGGTCGGAAGAAATCGACGATGGCCCAGGTACACATTCTTCCTGCAGCTTGCCAGGTATATACTATCGGTGTCAAGTAAACAGTGCGTGCATGCGTGGTATCCCTTGTTTGTCTGTCCTGAAAGGTTACTGAGAGCGGGCCAATCGTTGATGGTCATGAACAGCAACGCCTTTAGGTAAAATTCCTCCTGTTTGTGCTCATCCCACGTACGTACACCGTTTCCATTCCACAGCTGTAAAAGTTCTTCAACTAATGGCCTTAGGTACACATCAATGTCGTTGCCGGGTTGCTTAGGGCCTTGGATGAGAACTGGCATCATAATGAACTTCCGCTTCATGCACATCCAAGGAGGAAGGTTATACATACATAGAGTCACGGGCCAGGTGCTGTGATTGCTGCTCTGCTCCCCAAAAGGATTAATGCCATCCGCGCTTAAAGCAAACCATACGTTCCTTGGCTCACTTGCAAACTCATCCCAATACTTTCTCTCGATTTTTCTCCACCGCGACCCGTCAGCGGGTGCTCTCAACTTCCCGTCTTTCTTACGGTCCTCACTGTGCCATCGCATCAACTTGGCATGCTCTCCGTTTCTGAACAGACGTTTCAACCGTGGTATTATAGGAGCATACCACATCACCTTCACAGGAACCCTCTTCTTGGGGGGCTCGCCTTCAACATCACCAGGGTCATCTCATCTGATCTTATACCGTAATGCACCGCATACCGGGCATGCGTTCGGATCCTTGTACGCACCGCGGTAGAGGATGCAGTCATTAGGGCATGCATGTATCTTCTGCACCTCCAATCCTAGAGGGCATACGACCTTCTTTGCTGCGTATGTACTGTCGGGCAATTCGTTATCCTTTGGAAGCTTCTTCTTCAATATTTTTAGTAGCTTCTCAAATCCTTTGTCAGGCACAACATTCTCTACCTTCCACTGCAGCAATTCCAGTACGGTACCGAGCTTTGTGTTTCCATCTTCGCAATTGGGGTACAACCCTTTTTTGTGGTCCTCTAACATGCGATCGAACTTCAGCTTCTCCTTTTGACTTTCGCATTGCGTCCTTGCATCGACAATGACCCGGCGGAGATCATCATCATCGGGCACATCGTCTGGTTCCTCTTGATCTTCAGTAGCTTCGCCCGTTGCAGCAGCATCGTGCACATCGTCTGGTTCCTCTTGATGTTCAGTAGCATCACCGTATTCAGGGGGCACATAGTTGTCATCGTACTCTTCTTCTTCGCTGTCTTCCATCATAACCCTTATTTCTCCGTGCCTCGTCCAAACATTATAGTGTGGCATGAAACCCTTGTAAAGCAGGTGGGTGTGGAGGATTTTCCGGTCAGAGTAAGACTTCGTATTCCCACATATAGGGCATGGACAACACATAAAACCATTATGCTTGTTTGCCTCGGCCACTTCGAGAAAATCATGCACGCCCTTAATGTACTCGGAGGTGTGTCTTGAACCGTACATCCATTGCCGGTTCATCTGCGTGCATTATATATAATTAAGTGTGTCAAAAATCATTACAGAACACTAAAACCAAATTAATAGAAGTTCATCATCACACTAAAACCAAAGTACATACATAGTTCTCATCTAACAACAGAAAGCTCTGCAGAGCATCTAAATTAGTTAAACCATACACTGAAACTATGTAAAACATTTCAATGCGAAAACAAATGCGATCGTAATCGCAACCAATGTAACAACTGATCCAACGACATAATGATACCAAGCCTCGGTATGAATGGCATATTTTCTAATCTTTCTAATCTTCAAGCGCATTGCATCCATCTTGATCTTGTGATCATCGACGACATCCGCAACATGCAACTCCAATATCATCTTCTCCTCCTCAATTTTTCTAATTTTTTCCTTCAACAAATTGTTTTCTTCTTCAACTAAATTTAACCTCTCGACAATAGGGTCGGTTGGAATTTCCGGTTCAACAACCTCCTAGATAAATAAAATCTATGTCACGTTGGTCGGCATAATTGTCATAAACAATAAATGAACCAATAGTTATGAAAAGATAATATATACCACATCCGAATCATAGACAGGACGAGGGCCGACGGGGGCGGATACCAAAACCATCGCACTATATAAGATGCAATAATAAAAGTAAGAAAATTATACAAGTATCTATATAAACATACAAGTAAGAGGCTCACCACGGTGGTGCTGGCGACGAGATCGGCGCGGGCGATCGACGGCGGTGAAGACGGGGACGGGACGTGGCGGACCGCTAAACCTAGACAAATATTGAGGAAAATGGAGCTTGGAGGTGGAGCTTGGAGAGGAGAAAGCTTAAGTAGTGCGGCTCGGGCATTCCATCGAACACCTCGTGTGCATAGGAGGTGAGCTAGAGCACCACAAAGCATTTTCGTGGATTCCACATTTTGGCTCAATTTTGGTTTGCACAATCCCATCTATCTATTTGCGTGTGTGTTTCCGTGTACCCCTACTTGCTTGGTCTACTTGTTGCATTTGCAAATTTATGAATCATTTCCAACATTATTCAAGCTCACTTACTATTGCATCAAATTTTGTGCCACCATCCTAACCAAGCTCCACCATAAGCTTTTACTTGTGTAAGTGTGAGAACCGACAAGAATTGGTACCAACAATGCTATTTCATTGTCCGCATTTGATGAACTTGATTCATCTTCAACTTCGGTCAAGGTACATTTGGTACACGTTCTTTTCCGTCTACCGCTTACATTTTTCTTGGAATGATGGATAGGCCAAGTTCTTCTACCAATACACCCCTCATCGAGAACGGCGAGGACATGTCATCATTCGCCACCAAGAGGCACCTCTTTGGTGCTCAAAGAGCATTGCACCAAGAGCAACAAGCAATGAGCGACCGCATCGACAACCTCACCACCGACCTGTGACTCTCCGAGCAACGTACAAGAGACTACTTCGATAACAAGTTCGACGCTCACAAGCAAGAGAATGATGCAAGAATGGACGAGATCCGCGCCTTGATGAGGAACCGACAACATTCCACTTCTTCATCCTCAAGACGGAGCCGCTCAAGTCGACACTCTGACGACACCTTCTCCGACTCAAGTACACCATCATCGAACACTCTTCGACGAGCCACGCATCAAGACTGTCATGCATCTCGCAACCCGCTACATGACAAGCATTCACAAGAGCAAGTCGATGAGAAAATCCCTCGTCCTCAATCAAACCAAGTCGCTTTTGCTCAAGCTCAAGAACAGCAACGACTACAGCGCCAAGAGGAAGAACAAGCGCATCTACACCAAGAGGAACAAGACGCTGAGGCTCAATGTCTTCAACAACAACAACGAGAAGCGCGAGCTCTTGAGGCGCAATGTGCCCTTCAAGAATCAAGTCGAGCTATCGCCAACCGCAATCGCGAACGGCGCAATCAAGAGGAAGCCCTTCGAGAAGAAATCCAAGAGAGGAACAACCAACCGCGTGTGCAACGTCAAGCTCCACAAGCTCCTCCACAAGCTCATCAAGCTCCACCTCAACTTCAAGTTCAACAAGAACAAGTTGATCATGGACTTCCTCCATGCCAAGAGCAACATGAGGATGATTACCCTCCAAGTCAAGGGCGTCATCATCACCATCGCCAACAACACAATGAAGAGCAACGCTATGGAAAGCTCAAATTCAGAATGCCCAAGTTCAATGGAAGCAATGATCCCGAAGAGTACCTCTCATGGGAATTGAAGGTTGACAAAATCTTTCGTTTGCACAACTATGAGGAAGAGAAGAAGATCGCTATGGCATCACTTGAGTTCCAAGACTATGTGCTCATATGGTGGGAACAAGTCCTTGAGCGCCATGAAGCAAGAGGTGAACCACCTATCACCACTTGGGCTCAAATGAAGGAAGTTATGGGAGCATGTTTTGTGCCAACCTACTACAACCGCGATCTCTTCAAGAAGCTACAACTCCTCAAGCAAGGAACAAAGAGTGTTGAAGAATACTAAAAGGAAATGGAGATAGCCATGATTCGAGCCAATGTCACGGAAGATGATGAGCAAACAATGGCACGATTCTTGAATGGACTCAATCATCCCATCAAGAAGATCGCGGACTTCCAACCCTACTCCAATCTCATTGAGCTCGTGCATCAAGCTACAAAGGCGGAACGTCAAGTGCAAGATGACTTCAAGTACGCCAAGTACTCATCCAAGACCTACGGCTTCTCCAACATCCAAGATTTAACGACTCCTCCAACATCTACATCAACCAAGCCTTCTACAAGCAACGACGACAAGTCAAGTTACAAGAAAACTTTGGCAAGTTCAAGTCGTCTTCCTACTACTACAAGCAACTTCAAGCGGCGTGCTTCATCATCTGCTCGGAGCGATGAGACCATCAAAACAAGCTCCTTCAAGTGTTTCACTTGCGGTGGCCGAGGCCACAAGTCCTATGAATGCACAAACAAGCGCACCATGATCCTCAATGATGATGGCACCTACGACTCCATGAGTGATGAGGAGATGGAAGCTCTTGAGCAAGTGGCCATGCACCGGCGAGTGAACGAGGATGAAGATGATCAAATCTTTTATGATGAGGATTCGAGCCCCGCTCTCGTTATCTCCAAAGTCTTGACTCTTCAACATCAACAGGACGAAGACCAACGATGCCACATCTTCCACACTAAGGCCGGCATCAATGGAAGGTCCGTCAAGGTCATCATCGACGGAGGTAGTTGCCACAACTTGGCAAGTGACGAACTATGCTCCAAGCTTCAATTGGTCAAGTGGAAGCACCAGCACCCCTACAAGGTTCAATGGCTAAGTGACTCCAGCACTATACGAGTTGAGCATACGGTCCAAGTCTCCTTCAAAATTGGTGCATATGAAGACACTTTGGAGTGTGATGTGGTCCCAATGACCGTTTGCCACCTCCTTCTTGGTCGACCATGGCAATTCGACCGTGGTGTCATCCACAACGGGCGCACCAATCACTATAGCTTCAAGATGAAAGGGAAGGAATATGTGCTACGACCTATGTCTCCTAGTCAAGTGATAGCCGACAAGCAAGCCACCCATCATGGAGAGAAGAGTGAGAAAGTGATCCACCAAAAAGTGAGTGAGAGCCACAAGCCAAACTTGAGCGCCTCTTCGCCTAGAGAGAAAAACCTCATCATATTTGCCACCAAAAGTGAGATGAGAGAAGTGTGTGAGAACCCATCGAGTGTAATGCACTTTTTCCTTGTGTGCAAGGATGGAGAGCCAACAACTAACACCTCTCACGAGCTACCTTTATTGTTTCAATCTCTTTTGCAGGAATTCCAAGATGTTTTCTCTAATGAGCTAACTCCGGGTCTACCTCCTCTACGAGGCATTGAGCATCGAATCGACCTCATCCCCAGAGCGCCACTTCCAAACAAAGCTCCATACCGTGTTAACCCCGAAGAAACCAAGGAGATTCAACAGCAAGTACAACAACTCATCGACAACGGTCATGTACGTGAAAGCCTAAGCCCTTGTGCCGTCCCCGTTATACTTGTGCCTAAACCCGATGGAAGTTTTCGCTTGTGTTCCGATTGTAGACCTATAAATGCTACTACCGTTCGCTATAGGCATCCCATTCCTCGCTTAGATGATATGCTTGATGAACTTAGCGGAGCCAACTTTTTCTCAAAAATTGATCTTAAAAGTGGCTATTATCAAATCCGCATTCAAGAGGGTGATGAATGGAAAACTGCTTTCAAAACCAAATTTGGTTTATATGAGTGGTTAGTGATGCCTATGGGTTTATCGGAGCCACCCGGTACTTTCGTGCGTCTTATGCATTATGTGCTTCGCCCTTATATTGGAGTCTTTGTTGTGGTTTACTTCGATGATATTCTTGTGTTTAGCAAAACCATGAAAGAGCATATTAATCATGTTAAGGCTGTTTTGCAAACCCTTCGCAAGGAACGTCTTTATGCAAACTTGAAAAAAATGCACATTAGCTGTTGACAAAGTGGTTTTCTTGGGTTTTGTTGTCTCCTCCAAGGGTGTCCATGTTGATGAATCCAAGATTAAGGCAATTAAAACTTGGCCCCAACCCACCAATTTGCAACAAGTGCATAGTTTTCTTGGTTTTGCAGGATTTTATCGACGCTTTGTGAAAGACTTTAGCACTATCGCCGCTCCTTTGCATGCTTTGAGTAAGAAGAATGCTCCTTTTGTTTGGGGATCTTTGCAATCCACCGCTTTTGATGAGCTCAAGTCTTTGCTTACTCATGCTCCGATTCTTGCTTTGCCCAACTTTGAGAAAACTTTTGAGGTTCATTATGATGCTAGTGGTACCGGAATTGGCGGAGTTTGGATGCAAGAAAAACGAGCCATTGCTTATTTTAGTGAAAAACTCTCCGGTGCTCAACTTAACTATCCCATCTATGACAAAGAATTGTATGCTTTAGTGCGTGTGCTACATGTTTGGGAACATTACCTTAGACCTCATGAGTTTGTCATCCATACCGATCATGAAACGCTTAAGTACTTAAAAGGTCAAACTAAGTTTAACAAGCGTCATGCCAAATGGAGTGAATTTATTGAATCTTTCCCATATGTGATCAAGTACATTAAGGGTAAGGAAAATGTAGTTGCGGATGCACTTTCACGCATATGCACGCTTGTCACTAAACTTGAGTCGAATGTTATTGGTTTTGAGCACATCAAAGACTTGTATGCTAATGATCCATCTTTTGCTATTCCTTATGCTAAGTGTTTGATGCATACTTCTTGGGAACAATATTATATCAAGGATGCATATCTTATGAAAGCTAACAAACTATGCATTCCCGAGTCTTCTCTTCGTTTGCTCCTTTTGCAAGAGGCTCATGGAGCAGGACTCATGGGACACTTTGGACGCGACAAGACTTTTGCCACGCTCTCCAAGAACTACTTTTGGCCCAAGATGTTCCATGATGTCTCATGCTTCACCAACCGTTGATCTACATGTCGCAAAGCTAAGTCTAAAGCTCAATCCCATGGTCTTTACATGCCCCTTCCTATTCCTTATCAACCTTGGGAAGACATTAGCATGGATTTTATACTTGGTTTGCCTAGAACACAAAATAGAAAGGATTCCATGTTTGTTGTTGTGGACCGATTTTCTAAGATGGCACATTTCATTCCTTGCAACAAGATAGACGATGCTTCACACGTTGCAAATCTCTTTTGTAGGGAAATCTTGCGTCTCCATGGAGTACCAAAGACAATCATCTCTGACCATGACGTCAAGTTCTTGAGTTACTTTTGGAAGACCCTATGCGCCAAGCTCGGAATCAAGCTATTGTTCTCTTCGGCATACCATCCTCAAACCGATGGCCAAACGGAGGTGACGAACCATACACTCTCCACTCTACTTCACGTGTTGATCAAGAAGAACATCAAGGCGTGGTAGGAGTATCTACCCATCGCCGAGTATGCCTACAACCATGCAAGACATTCGACGACCGGCAAGTCCCCCTTCGAGGTCGTCTACGGCTTCAACCCGTTGTCCCCATTGGACATTCTACCTCTTCCTCTACAAGAGCAAACCAACCTCGACGCAAGTGCTCATGCAAGCTACATCAAGAGATGCATGAAGATACAAGGCACACCATCGAGCGCCAAGTACAACGACTAGCGACCAAGCTCAACATCAACAAGCAACCCATGGTCTTCAACATTGGTGATCTAGTGTGGCTACACCTTCGCAAGGACCGCTTCCCCAACGAATGCAAGTCCAAGCTTCTCCCTCGAGCCGATGGGCCTTTCAAGGTGCTAGCACGCTACAACGACAACCTACAAGATCGACCTACCACGAGGCAAGTACAATGTGAGCGACATCTTCAACGTCAAGGACCTCGCGCCATACCATCGAGATGAAGCTTTTGATCTGAGGTCGGATCTCTCCCAAGGGGGGGGGATGATGCGGAGCATCCCTCGCTCATCCCTATGGACGCACCTACATCTTCGTCGACACCACTTGGACCCATGACACGAGCTCGAGCTAAGGCTATTGAAGATAAGGTAAACTCGCTCCTCTTTGAACTCCCTCTTCCTACTCACGAGACATGGCTACTACCTCATTCGGAAACTTTGTGTGTGATCAGGTGCTTGGAGACGAGCCAAGGAACAGCTACTTGCAAGAGCCAAGACAGCGAGGACCCCAAGCGTGATGGAGAAGAGGAAGAGCTGCTTTGGAAGCTACAGGCGTCGGACGACCAACCATGTCCGGACGTCCGACGAGTCCCAGAACACGGTCGATCGAGCTCTCCAGACGTCCGGTACCTCACCACCCGAACCGAATCTCCGGAAGTCCGAGGCGGACCGGACGACCGGGCGACAAGCACCCGAGCCAAATCTACGGAAGACCGACGGCCAGCGGACGTCCGGACTGTCACGAAGCTCCGGACGACCGACCCTCTCTGGACGTCCGATGCACCGATGATAGAGCTGAATCTACAAACGTCCGAACCCTGCCAGATGTCCGGACCGTCCCGAGCCTCCGGACGTCCGACGCCTTCCGGACATCCGGCACCTGAGTGACCGCGCGTGCGGGCTGAAGCCCTTGTACCCCTTCACTTTGACTTCCTTTTGCACTACGACTATAAATAGGTCTCTCCCACCTCCTAGCTAGGTTTAGTATTGGTTTAGCTCATATTTTGTGTGAGAGCCTTGCTCATCCACTTGGTTACTTCTCCTCGGAGCTCACGACCTCTTTGGAGAAGATCCCCCAATCGGATTCAAGACCCCTTCAAGGGAAGACAATCAAGACCTCCTCACGGAGAAGAACGGTTCCCTTTGTATCCTCACCTCTTTTGATTTTGGATCATGTGTTACTCTTTGCTTTCGGTGATCTAGCACTCGTGTGATTGATTCCTTGTCGGTTTAGTGATTCTCTCATTTTCCCTGTGTTTCCCCTTTGTGTTTTCCGCGCGTTCCTCGTGTTCCCCCGTAGGATCCACTCCAAACGTGAAAGATCATCCACATAGGGTTCCGCCCTACATCACAGGGTCTGCGCCTAGCTTTATAAAAAGGTTTACATGCCTTGCCGGCAAGGCTTGTACAAAAGGGTGGCTTGCTGGGAGGCTCGGCAGTCGCGCCTTATGGGTAAAACTCGCGGACATGCTCGATGTTCCAGGAGTTGCTCACTGGAATGGCATCTTCGGTCTCCAGCCGGACTGCGCCGGGCCTGGTGACTCGTGTTACCCGATAAGGGCCCTCCCACTTCGGCGTCAACTTGTTGGAATTCTTGGCCGACTAAACGTGCCGAAGAACAAGGTCGCCTTCCTCAAAGCTCTGGGCATGAACCTTGCGGCTATGGTAGCGGTGCAAGGCTTGCTGGTAGCGTGCTGATCTCACAGCCGCCCGGAGACAATCTTCCTCAAGGAGCGTTGCTTCATCTTGCCGCAATCGCTCTTGCTCAAGCTCATCATAAGAGAGAACTCGAGATGACCTGTATATGAGTTCTGTGGGGAGAACTGCTTCTGCCCCGTAGACCAGCGCAAAGGGTGTCTGGACGGTGGCTCGATTTGGTGTCGTTCTGATCGACCAAAGAACCGCCGGCAACTCATTAATCCAGCATCTTCCACTTTTGCGCAGCCTGTCAAAAGTCTTCGTTCTTAAGCCTCGCAGGACTTCAGCATTTGCTCTCTCCGCTTGGCAATTGCTCCGTGGATGTGCCACGGAGGCAAAACAGACCCTGCTGCCGAGATCCTCAATGTATTGCATGAAGGCGTGGCTTGTGAACTGTGTGCCATTGTCGGTGATGATCCTGTTGGGTATCCCAAAACGGCACACTAGTCCCTTGAAGAACTTGATGGCTGACTGCGTCGTCACCTTCCTCACTGCTTCCACCTCTGGCCACTTTGTGAACTTGTCGATTGCGACATACAAGTACTCAAAGCCCCCAACAGCAGGGGGGAAGGGGCCCAATATGTCGAGCCCCCAGACTGAGAAGGGCCAGGAGAGAGGGATAGTCTGAAGGGCTTGAGCTGGTTGATGAAGCTTCTTCGAATGGAACTGGCATGCTTCACACTTGGTTACTAGTGCCGTCGCATCCTAGAGGGCCGTGGGCCAGAAGAAACCTTGCCGGAAAGCCTTGCCGGCAAGGGCCCTCGACCCTATGTGGGAGCCACATATGCCTCCATGTATCTCTGCCAATAGCTTTAGTCCTTCCTCCAGGGAGATGCACTTCAATTTCACCCCATTCGGTCTTTTTCTGTACAATACGTTATCGACGAATTGATACAGAGTAGACCGGCGGGCTACTCTTTCTGCCTCTTCCTGCTCCTTAGGAAGCTCTCCTTTTTGGAGGAATCGGACGGTGTGTTGCGCCCACGCCGGAGCCTATGGCTAGACGACAAGGACCAAAGGCAACTCTTCTGCCACGAGAGTGGACGTCTCTACGGCCATGACCTGAGGTCCTGCCGGAGTCGGTTGTCCTGCGGCAGGATCGGCATCCACAGCGACATCTTCGTCGGCGGCTCCGGGGAGCTTGGTGGGGAAGTACTTGCCGGAGCCTAGCTTCCTCCGCTTGTTCTGCCCGGTTGACGGCTCAACGGATGGTTGAGTTAACTGAAGCACAAAAGTACCTGGTTCCACAGGTAGTTTGAGGGCAGCGCACTTTGACATGTAGTCGGCTATGTCGTTCTCCGTCCGAGGGACATGCTCCGCTTGTATACTGTCAAAGCGCTCCTCCAGTTTCCTCACCTCATCTATGTAAGCTTCCATCAATGGGCTTTGATAATCTTTGTTGACCTGCCTGACGACAAGTTGCGAGTCGCCCCTGACGATGAGCTTTTTGACCCCGAGGTCCGCCGCGATCCTGAGAGGGGCAAGCAAACCCTCGTACTCGGCAGTGTTATTGGTCGACATCTCCCGGGGAAAGTGCATTTGGATGACGTACTTGAGGTGCTCTCCGATGGGTGCGACAAGCAGTACACCAGCACCGGCGCCTTGCAGCAAAAAGGCCCCATCAAAGTACATGATCCAGTTGCAGCTTGTTTCCTTGCCGGGGAGAGTGGTCTCCTGTACCTCTTCGTCGGGTGTCGAGGTACATTCTGCAATAAACTCCGCCAAGAATCTGCTCTGAATCGTCGAGGTACTTTCAAATTTTAAACCGAAACTCGACAGCTCCAGGGCCCATTCCGCGATCCTCCCTTTTGCATTTGGGTTATGCAGTATCCGCTCCAGCGGGAGGCGGGTAACCACGGTGATCTCGTGTGCTTGGAAGTAGTGGCGCAGCTTCCTCGAGGCCATCAGGAGGCCGAAGAGCAATTTTTGCACACTTGAGTACTTCAACCTAGCACCCTGCAAGAGGGAGCTGACGAAGTAAACCAGGTGCTGCACCATCTTCTTCCTTTGCGCCACTTCACCTGGTCGCGTGGGTCCTGCCGTGCTGGCGTCAATCTCGCTGGGACCGAACCCTGCCGGGGACTCAGTCTTGCCGGGACCGAGCCCTGCCGGGGACTCAGTCTTGCCGGGATCGAGCCCTGCCGGGGAGGGTCCGGGCTTGCCAACCATTGACTCTACTGCTACTGTTGTCTCCTCGTCGACCTCTCTCTGCACCACCAATGCGGCGCTAACCACTTGGTTTGTTGCCGCTAGATATAGCAGCAACGGTTCTTGTGGTTTGGGCGCAACCAGCACCGGGGCAGAGGAGAGGTACTTCTTCAAGTCTTGCAACACCGCCTCGGCCTCTGGGGTCCACTCCACTGGGCCCGTCTTCTTTAAGATCTTGAAAAAGGGGAGGGCACACTCCGCGGGTTTGGAGATGAATCTGCTCATGGCGGCAACGCAGCCAGTGAGCCGATGCACGTCCTTGATCTGTCTGGGTGCCTCAATCTACTCGATGGCCCTAATCTTGTCCGGGTTTGACTCAATCCCGTGATGTGACACAAGGAACCCGAGAAGCTTGCCGGATGGGACACCAAAGACACACTTCTCAGGGTTCTATTTGAGGTTGATCTTGCGCAGGTTCCCAAATGTTTCCTCCAGATCCCGCACAAGTGTTGCCCTGTCCTTGGGTTTGACCACTATGTCATCCATATAAGCTTCCATATTTCTATGTAGCTGGGGTTCAAAACCAATTTGGACTGGTCTTGCAAAGGTTGATCCAGCACTCTTCAACCCGAAAGGCATCCGTAAAAAGCAATACCTACCACATGGGGTGATGAATGTTGTCTTTTCCTCGTCTTCTTTTGTCATGAAAATCTGGTGGTATCCTGAGTTGGCGTCAAGGAATGATAACAGGTCACACCCAGCCGTGGAGTGAACAATCTGGTCAATGCATGATAATGGGAAGGGATCCTTTGGACAAGCCTTATTGATGTCTGTGTAATCAATACACAGCCTCCACTTCCCATTTGCCTTGCACACCACTACCGGATTGGCCAACCACGTCGGATGGAGTACTCCTCTTACCAAGCCTGCCGCCTCTAGCTTCCTGATTTCCTCCATGATGAACTCTTGCCTCTCCAGAGTTTGCTTCCTGACCTTCTGCTTGACGGGCCGCGCATGAGGACAGACAGCAAGATGGTGCTCAATCACTTTCCTGGGAACACCGGGGATGTCGGAAGCTTTCCATGCAAACACATCGACATTCGCCCGCGGGAAAGTGACGAGCTTGCTTTCCTATTTGCTGTCGAGGGTGGAGCTTATGGTAAAAGCCCCACCCATGCCGTCCTCCTTAACGGGCACCTTCTTAGTCTCTGGTGGTGCGGCTCTAGACTTCTTGCTCTTGCCGGCGGAGCTCTTTGGCACATCCTCGACGGGAGCGCAACACCCCGAAGAGGTGCACTTGCCAGGGTGGATGCGAGGGTCTCGCCAGTCTTCTTCCCTCTCAGAGCTCCGTCGGCAGGAGCAGGTGCCTTAGCGGCAGCTGCTGCAACTGCTTCCCGGTAGAGTTGGTCGGCGCAAATCAATGCATCTTTCTTTTCGGAGGGGACGGTGATGATGTTCATCGGCTCGGGCATCTTCAGCATGTTGTAGGCATAATGCGATGCCGCCATGAACTTGGCTAGTGCCGGGCAGCCGAGGATCCCGTTGTAAGGCAAAGGGATCTCGGCTACATCAAAGACAACCCTTTCCGTCCTGTGGTTCAGCTTGCCTCCGAACGTCACGGGCAGCGTGACCTTTCCCTTTGGCTAGCTCCTTCCCGGGATAACCCCTTGGAACGTGCCCGTCTCCTCGAGGTCTCCATCAGGGATCTGCAGCCTTTTGACCACAACAGGTGAGATCAAGTTCAGGCCAGCCCTGTCGTCAACCAACATCTTTGTCACCTTGAGGTTGCGGATTGTTGGTGAAACCAACAATGGCAAGCACCTGACCGCAGTAGTGTGGTTAGGGTGGTCCTCAGTGTCGAAGATGATGGGCGCGATGGACCATTTCAGTGGCTCCCGTGCGTCGAATGATGGCTCCACCGTCGTGATCTCACGCACCCACTGCTTGAGTTGGCGGTGGGACATATGCAGTGAGGCGCCACCATCGATGCACATGGCCTCTGTGGCTTTCTGAAACTCGTGGTCGCCAGACTCGACGTCCTCGTCATGATCATCGTCTTCCTGCTTCTTGTCGTGGCCCCGGGCGGGCCTCTCCTACTGATTATTCTTGTCGCAGCAGCCTCCTTGGCTGCCACATTTCTTGCCGGAACGCTCGGCACCATCTTGGACTTTCTCCTTGTCCCGCCGCTCATACTCGGCTTTCTGCTTCTCAGCGAGCAGCTCTACCTGCCGGCAGTTTTGGAGGTCATGGCCCTTGGTGTGGTGGATCTTGCAGTACTGCTTGTCGGAGCCTCATGGCTTGTCGACAGCCGCCAAGGCCCGGCAAGCAACACACCCGGCAACCTCCTTGCCGGGGTCGCTCGCCTTGGTCTTCTTGGTGGCGCCGGTGTCATCGGATCCCTCGACAGCAAGCACGGCCTTGCCCTTGTGCTTCCTATTACGGCACCGGCCCTTCTTCGCTGGGGTGGCAGTGTCACCAGCGGAGTCGGTTTCCGCGCGGGCATCTTTGTCGGGGTACTTCCTTCCCTCTTCAGCGCGAGCGCATCGATCGGCCAGGAGATAAAGCTTGACCACATCCTTGAGCTTGTTCATCGCCAGCTCTTCACGCATCTTGCGGTTGCGCACATTCTGGTGGAACGCACTGATCACGACGGCGGGATGAACATTGGGGATGTTGTACTGCACCCGGCTGAACCTTTGGATGTACTTGCGCAAGTTTTCTCCTTCCTTCTGGGGGTGATGTGTAAATCACTTGCCTGGCCATGAGCTTGGTGACCTCCGGTAAAGGCGCCAACAAACTCATGGCACAGATCCGCCCAAGAAGAGATGGAATCCATCGCCAAGTGCATCAACCATGACATAACATTAGGCTTGAGTGCCAACGAGAAGTAGTTGGCAAGCACCTTATTGTCGCGGGCGCCAGCAGCTTGCATCGTGATGGTGTAGATGCTGAGAACTCTGACGGGTGAGTCTTGCTGTTGTACTTCTCGCCAACGTCGGGCTTGAACGTACGGTGGGAGGGCCACTGGAACTGCCACAGCTCACGGGTGAAAGCCGGACAACCCACCTCGTAGGGTAGGCCACCGTAGCCTCCCAGCGCTGGGTGGTCCGTAGAGGGCCCTGCCCGCCTGTCCGACTGGTGGCACGCGTCATGTCGGCACTCGATGGTAGTTCGAGCGTCCTCATGAACCCGCTCCCGAAGGACTTGATGCTGATCACGGTTGGTTCGCGGGTCGGATGACGCGATGAAGATGTCATCATGAGCGTCGTCATGACGGACCGACGCCCGGGGTGGCCGGGATGGAGGAGGGGAGTGCACCGTGGCCGCATCGCCTCCGGCACGGCCTCTGCTGGCATGCGGTGGCCCGGTGGAGCGACGGCCTACGGGTTCCGCCGGCCGCAACTCGTCGTTGTTAGCGATGCCGACGAGGCTCCGTACGGTGGCCCTCCATTCGTCGAGCTTCTCCGCGGCGAGAGGAAAATCAAGGAGCAGCTGCGCGCGTGCTAGGGCTTCCGCTGGCGTGGGTGGCGGCGAAAGCTGGATGGACCGCGATGCACCTCGACTAGTAACTACGTTAGAAGGAGCTACGTCACGGCCCCACAGCCGTTCGCCACCTCCTTCAGCACCTCGGCGCGCATGCTGGCCCTCCTCATCATGTGATGGGCGCACGGGACTCTTCCTAGAGCGGCGTGCAGGGTCACCGGCAGGGTGACGCTGCTCATCACGCACAACCTGAGAAGAGCGCACCATGGGCGCCAGTGTTGGCGTCTTGGAGGTCATCGTGTCGCCGTCTGGCGGGATGGCTGCATCCTTGAGGGCCCCATGCCGCCTACGGGGGGCCCGACTCTGTCTCTAGAGCCCACGACTGGTGGCTCGTCGCCTGGCGTGCGAACGACACCACTCGCTAGGCTGGACCGCCAGGGTGATGCGGATGTTCGCGGGCTGCGCCACGGGTTCTCTCCGTGACTGGCCCGCTATTGGTCCGCACCGGTACTGGGAATCCGGTCCCAGACAAACCGATTGTCGTGGTCGTCTTATTCTTAGGAGTCATGGCGATGAGGAACAACTAGGTCAACTTCTAGACCAGATTCTCACAATTGTCCGCCCCTACCTAGCGCGCCAAAGATGTCGGAGGGAAACAACACCTATGGGATCACTAGAATCCCTACTACGGTTGCGGGGCACGGGACCGTGAGAAGAGCGGGACTAGTAGACAGCACAAAGGGGATTTACCCAGGTTCGGGCCACAAAGATCCGTAAAACCCTACGATCCTGCTTTGGTGGATGTATTTAGTGTTCTTGAGCTCTTGAACTAGCTCTGGGTGCTGCTAGGTTTGAAAGAGCCGAATCCTTCTCCAGTGTGCCATGGGCCTCCTTTTATAGGCGAAAGGGGCTGCCACAGTGGCACACAGGAGGTGGAAAGTGCTACAGTGCTGTGAGCTTATCACTGGTATTATAGGACAAAGTGCATTTAATGCGAGGCTTAGGTGTCCCTTCACTTTATCGGGGATGGGAACGAGGCCCGTCCCGTCCGTCGCCGCTCCTCCTTGCTTTGACACGTGCCCTGGCCAGCGATGCATGCGGTGCCATGTAGGCAGGCAGGCAGCTAAGGTGGCGCAGTGGTGGAGCCCCCACAAAGGGCTGCATGTTGCCACGCAGGTGCCTGCCCAGCTGGTTGGGTCGGCAGCTGCATGCGAACGGCGGCGGAGACTTGGCTGGCATGGGCCTGGCAATGGCCCTGCTGGCATGCTTGGCAAGGGCCTTGCCTGGTGGCCCAGCAAGGGTCTTGCCGCGGCACGCCGTCATCCCCGGCAAGGACCTTGCCGGGGGTCTCGTGGGCTTCTTCGGTAAGAACCCTGCCGAGGATTGTTGCCTTCCTATCCTCATTTGATCTTGACTATTCTTTGTCTTCACAAAGATCTACATGCCACCATGGAGGTGCCTCCCGAGCCCTGTCCCAATGTGTTTGTCTAGCGTTGGTGGGCTCAAAGGTGGCTCACTCAGCTGGTGTGGGCGAGCTGCCCAGCAAGGGGCTTGCCGGGGCTGCGGAGGCCGCCCCCGGCAAGGGCCTTGCCCGGGAGACCTGCTTCGTCCATCTGGACTTTGTGGCCTTGGTCCTTGATGTTGCTTTGTTTGTCTTGTGCCTTTGGCTTCTCTCCAGATTCCCTTTCCTGCCCTGTTATGCATGGCCGTGGCGGGTGGCTCTGACTGCTCATGCACAAGTAAAGGGGTCAAAAGCAGAGCCCCTACTTTTGTACACCGACAACTTGATCGTTTTAGTTTACTGCTATTGCTTTCTTCATAACTTATACATGGTCCTATGACTATGAGATTATGCAACTCCCGATTACCGGAGGAACACTTTGTGTGCTACCAAACATCACAACGTAACTGGGTGATTATAAAGGTGCTCTACAGGTGTTTCCGATGGTACTTGTTGAGTTCGCATAGATCGAGATTAGGATTTGTCACTCTGATTGTCGGAGAGGTATCTCTGGGCCCTTTCGGTAATGCACATCACTATAAGCCTTGCAAGCAATGTGACTAATGAGTTTGTTGCGAGATGATGCATTACGGAACGAGTAAAGAGACTTGCCAGTAACGAGATTGAGCTAGGTATTGAGATACCGGCGATAGAATCTCGGGCAAGTAACATACCGATGACAAAGGGAACAACGTATGTTGTTATGAGGTTTGACGGATAAAGATCTTCGTAGAATATGTAGGAGCCAATATGAGCTTCCAGGTTCCGCTATTGGTTATTGACCGGAGACGTGTCTCGGTCATGTCTACATAGTTCTCGAACCTGTAGAGTCCGCACGCTTAATGTTTGGTGACGATCGGTATTATGAGATTATGTGTTTTGATGTACCGAAGGTAGTCGGAGTCCTGGATATGATCACGAACATGACGAGGAGTATCAAAATGGTAGAGACATAAAGATTGGTATATTGGATGACTATGTTTGGACTTCGGAAGTGTTCCGGGCAAGTTCGGGCATATACCAGAGTACCGGGGGGTTACCGGAACCCCCCGGGGAATGTAATGGGCCTATTGGGCCTTAGTGGAGAAGAGGAGGGGCGGCCAAGGTAGGGCCACGCGCCCCCTCCCCCTGTAGTCCGAATTGGACAAGGAGGGGGCGGGGCTCCCCTTTCCTTCCCCCTATCTCCTCCTTCCCCCTTCTCCTACTCCTACTAGGCAAGGAGGAGTCCTACTCCTGGTAGGAGTAGGACTCCGCCCTTGGCGCGCCCTCCTCCTGGCCGGCCACCTCCCCCCAAGCTCCTTTATATACGGGGAAGGGGGGCACCCCAAGACACACAAGTTGATCATTGATCTTTAGCCGTGTGCGTTGCCGCCCTCCACCATAATCCACGTCGGTCATATTGTAGCGGTGCTTAGGCGAAGCCCTGCGTCGGTAGCTTCATCAACACCGTCATCACGCCGTCGTGCTGATGGAAATCTCCCTCGAAGCTCTACTGGATCATGAGTTCGTGGGACGTCACCGAGCTGAACGTGTGCAGATCGTGGAGGTGTCGTATGTTCGGTACTATGATCGGTCAATCATGAAGACGTACGACTACATCAACCGTGTTGTCATAATGCTTCTGCTTACGGTCTACGAGGGTACGTGGATGACACTCTCCCCTCTCGTTGCTATGCATCACCATGATCTTGCGTGTGCGTAGGAATTTTTCTTAAATTACTACGTTCCCCAATAGTGGCATCCGAGCCAGGTTTATGCGTAGATGTTATATGCACGAGTAGAACACAAGTGAGTTTTGGGCGATACAAGTCATACTACTTACCAGCATGTCATACTTTGATTCGGTGGTATTGTTGGATAAAGCGGCCCGGACCGACATTACGCGTACGCTTACGCGAGACTGGTTCTACCGACGTGCTTTGCACACAGGTGGCTGGCGGGTGTCAGTTTCTCCAACTTTAGTTGAATCGAGTGTGGCTACGCCCGGTCCTTGTGAAGGTTAAAACAACACTAACTTGACGAAATATCATTGTGGTTTTGATGCGTAGGTAAGAACGGTTCTTGCTCAGCCTGTAGCAGCCATGTAAAACTTGCAACAACCAAGTAGAGGACGTCTAACTTGTTTTTGCAGGGCATGTTGTGATGTGATATGGTCAAGGCATGATGCTAAATTTTACTGTATGAGATGATCATGTTTTGTAACAGAGTTATCGGCAACTGGCAGGAGCCATATGGTTGTCGCTTTATTGTATGCAATGCAATCGCCCTGTAATTGCTTTACTTTATCACTAAGCGGTAGCGATAGTCGTAGAAGCAATAGTTGGCGAGACGACAATGATGCTACGATGGAGATCAAGGTGTCGCGCCGGTGACGATGGTGATCATGAAGGTGCTTTGGAGATGGAGATCAAAGGCACAAGATGATGATGGCCATATCATATCACTTACATTGATTCATGTGATGTTTATCTTTTATGCATCTTATTTTGCTTTGATTGACGGTAGCATTATAAGATGATCTATCACTAAATTTCAAGGTATAAGTTTTCTCCCTGAGTATGCACTGTTGCCAAAGTTCGTCGTACCGAGACACCACGTGATGATCGGGTGTGATAAGCTCTACGTTCACATACAACGGGGGCAAGCTAGTTTTGCACACATAGAAATACTCGGGTTAAACTTGACGAGCCTAGCATATGCAGATATGGCCTCGGAACACTGAGACCGAAAGGTCGAGCATTAATGATATAGTAGATATTATCAACATAGTGATTTTCACCATTGAAAACTACTCCATTTCATGTGATGATCGGAACTGGTCTAGTTGATTTGGATCACGTGATCACTTAGATGATTAGCGGGATGTCTGTCTAAGTGGGAGTTCTTAAGTAATTCGATTAATTGAACTTGAATTTATCATGAACTTAGTACCTGATGGTATTTTGCTTGTCTATGTTGTTGTAGATAGATGGCTCGTGATGTTGTTCCGTTGAATTTTAATGTGTTCCTTGAGAAAGCTAAGTTGAAAGATGATGGTAGCAATTACACGGACTGAGTCCGTAACTTGAGGACTATCCTCATTGCTGCACAGAAGAATTATGTCCTAGAAGCACCGCTAGGTGCAAGACCCGCTGCAGGAGCAACGCCAAACGTTGTGAACGTCTGGCAGAGCAAAGCTGATGACTACTCGATAGTTCAGTGTGCCATGCTTTATGACATAGAACCGGGACTTCAACGATGTTTTGAACGTCATGGAGCATATGAGATGTTTCAGGAGTTGAAGTTAATATTTCAAGCAGATGCCCGGATTGAGAGATATGAAGTCTCCAATAAGTTCTATAGCTGCAAGATGGAGGAGAATAGTTCTGTCAGTGAACATATACTCAAAATGTCTGGGTATAATAATCACTTGATTCAACTGGGAGTTAATCTTCCTGATGATAGTGTCATTGACAAAATTCTCCAATCACTGCCACCAAGCTACAAGAGCTTCATGATGAACTATAATATGCAAGGGATGGAAAAGACAATTCCCGAGCTCTTTGCGATGCTAAAGCTTGCGAAGGTAGAAATCAAGAAGGAGCATCAAGTGTTGATGGTCAACAAGACCACCAGTTTCAAGAAAAAGGGTAAAGGGAAGAAGAAGGGGAACTTCAAGAAGAAGAACAGACAAGTTGCTGCTCAGGAGAAGAAATCCAAGTCTGGACCTAAGCCTGAGACTGAGCGCTTCTAGTGCAAAGGGACTGGTCACTAGAAGCGGAACTGCCCCAAGTATTTGGCGGATAAGAAGGATGGCAAGGTGAACAAAGGTATATGTGATATACATGTTATTGATGTGTACTTTACTAAAGTTGGCAATAGCACCTAGGTATTTGATACTGGTTCTGTTGCTAACATTTGCAACTCGAGATAGGGACTACGGATTAAGCGAAGATTGGCTAAGGACGAGGTGACGATGCATGTGGGAAATGGTTCCAAAGTCGATGTGATCGCGATCGGCACGCTACCTCTACATCTACTTTCGGGATTAGGTTTAGACCTGAATAATTGTTATTTGGTGCCAGCGTTAAGCATGAACATTATATCTAGATCTTGTTTGGTGCAAGACGGTTATTCATTTAAATTTGAGAATAATGGTTGTTCTATTTATATGAGTAATATCTTTTATGGTCATGCACCCTTGAAGAGTGGTCAATTTTTGTTGAATCTCGATTGTAGTGATACACATATTCATAATGTTGAAGCCAAAAGATGCAGAGTTGATAATGATAGTGCAACTTATTTGTGGCACTGTCGTTTAGGTCATATTGGTGTAAAGCGCATGAAGAAACTCCATACTGATTGACTTTTGGAATCACTTGATTATGAATCACTTGGTACTTGTGAACCATGCCTCATGGGCAAGATGACTAAAATGTCGTTCTCCGGAACAATGGAGCGAGCAACAGATTTGTTGGAAATCATACATACTGATGTATGTGGTCCGATGAATATTGAGGCTCATGGCGGGTATCGTTGTTTTCTCACCTTCATAGATGATTTGAGAAGATATGGGTATATCTACTTAATGAAACATAAGTCTGAAACATTTGAAAATTTCAAAGAATTTCAGAGTGAAGTGGAAAATCATAGTAACAAGAAAAATAAAGTTTCCATGATCTGATCGTGGAGGAGAATATTTGAGTTACGAGTTTGGTCTTCATTTGAAACAATGCGGAATAGTTTCGCAACTCATGCCACCCAGAACACCACAACATAATGGTGTGTCCGAATGTCATAATCGTACTTTACTAGATATGGTGTGATCTATGATGTCTCTTACTAATTTACCGCTATCGTTTTGGGGTTGTGCTTTAGAGACAGCTGCATTCACGTTAAATAGGGCACCATCTAAATCCGTTGAGACGACGCCTTATGACCTGTGGTTTGGCAAGAAACCAAAGTTGTCGTTTCTTAAAATTTGGGGCTGCGATGCTTATGTGGAAAAGCTTCAACCTGATAAGCTTGAACCCAAATTGGAGAAATGTGTCTTCATAGGATACCCAAAGGAGACTATTGGGTACACCTTTTATCACAAATCTGAAGGCAAACATTCGTTGCTAAGAATGGATCCTTTCTAGAGAAGGAGTTTCTCTCAAAAGAAGTGAGTGGGAGGAAAGTAGAACTTGATGAGGTAACTGTACCTGCTCCCTTATTGGAAAGTAGTTCATCACAGAAACCGGTTCGTGTGACACCTACACCAATTAGTGAGGAAGCTAATGATATTGTTCAAGAAACTTTAGATCAAGTTGCTACCGAACCTCGTAGGTCAAACAGAATAAGATCCGCACCAGAGTGGTATGATAATCCTATTTTGGAGGTCATGTTACTTGACCATGGCGAACCTATGAACTATGAGGAAGTGATGATGAGCCCAGATTCCGCAAAATGGCTTGAGGCCATGAAATCTGGGAGATGGGATCCATGTATGAGAACAAAGTGTGGACTTTGGTTGACCTGCCCGATGATCGGCAAGCCATCGAGAATAAATGGATCTTAAAGAAGAAGACCGACGCTGACGGTAGTGTTACTGTCTACAAAGCTTGACTTGTTGAGAAAGGTTTTCGACAAGTTCAAGGGGTTGACTATGATGAGACTTTCTCACCCATAGAGATGCTTAAGTCCGTCCGAATCATGTTAGCAATTGCCGCATTTTATGATTATGAAATTTGGCAAATGGATGTCAAAACTGTATTCCTGAATGGATTTCTGGAAGAAGAGTTGTATATGATGCAACCAGAAGGTTATGTCGATCCGAAAGGTGCTAACAAAGTGTGCAAGCTCCAGCGATCCATTTATGGACTGGTGCAAGCCTCTCAGAGTTGGAATCAATGTTTTGATAGTGTGATCAAAGCATATGGTTTTATACATAATTTTGGAGAAGCCTGTATTTACAAGAAAGTGAGTGGGAGCTCTGTAGCATTTCTAATATTATATGTAGATGACATATTGTTGATTGGAAATGATATAGAATTTCTGGATAGCATAAAAGGATACTTGAATAAGAGTTTTTCAATGAAAGACCTCGGTGAAGCTGCTTACATATTGGACATCAAGATCTATAGAGATAGATCAAGACGCTTAATTGGACTTTCACAAAGCACATACCTTGATAAAGTTTTGAAAAAGTTCAAAATGGATCAAGCAAAGAAAGGGTTCTTGCCTGTGTTACAAGGTGTGAAGTTGAGTCAGACTCAATGCCCGACCACTGCAGAAGATAGAGAGAAAATGAAAAATGTTCCCTATGCTTCAGCCATAGGCTCTATCATGTATGCAATGATGTGTACCAGACTTGATGTGTGCCTTGCTATTACTTTAGCAGGGAGGTACCAAAGTAATCCAGGAGTGGATCACTGGACAACGGTCAAGAACATCCTAAAATACCTGAAAATGAATAAGGATATGTTTCTCGTTTATGGAGGTGACAAAGAGCTCGTCATAAATGGTTGCGTCGATGCAAGCTTTGACACTGATCTGAACGATTCTAAATCGCAAACCGGATACGTGTTTATATTGAACGGTGGAGCTGTTAGTTGGTGCAGTTCTAAACAAAGCACCATGGCGGCATCTATGTGTGAAGCGGAGTACATAGCTGCTTCAGAAGCAGCAAATGAAGGAGTCTGGATGAAGGAGTTCATAACCGATCTAGGTGTCATACCTAGTGCATCGGGTCCAATGAAAATCTTTTGTGACAATACTGGTGCAATTGCCTTGGCAAAGGAATCCAGATTTCACAAGAGAACCAAGCACATCAAGAGATGCTTCAATTCTATCCGTGACCAAGTCCAGGTGGGAGACATAGAGATTTGCAAGATACATACAGATCTGAATGTTGCAGACCTGTTGACTAAGCCTCTCTCGCGAGCAAAACATGATCAGCACCAAGACTCCATGGGTGTTAGAATCATTACTGTGTAATCTAGATTATTGACTCTAGTGAAAGTGGGAGACTGAAGGAAATATGCCCTAGAGGCAATAATAAAGTTATTATTTATTTCTTTATTTCATGACAAATGTTTATTATTCATGCTAGAATTGTATTAACCGGAAACATAATACATGTGTGAATACATAGACAATATAGTGTCACTAGTATGCCTCTACTTGACTAGCTCGTTAATCAAAGATGGTTAAGGTTTCCTAACCATAGACATGAGTTGTCATTTGATAAAACGGGATCACATCATTAGGAGAATGATGTGATTGACTTGACCCATTCTGTTAGCTTAGCACTTGATCATTTTAGTTTACAGTTATTGCTTTCTTCATAACTTATACATGTTCCTATGACTATGAGATTATGCAACTCCCGATTACCGGAGGAACACTTTGTGTGCTACCAAATGTCACAACGTAACTCGGTGATTATAAAGGTGCTCTATAGGTGTTTCTGATGGTACTTGTTGAGTTGGCATTGATCGAGATTAGGATTTGTCACTCCGATTGTCGGAGAGGTATCTCTAGGCCCTCTCGGTAATGCACATCACTATAAGCCTTGCAAGCAATGTGATTAATGAGTTAGTTGCAAGATGATGCATTACATAATGAGTAAAGAGACTTGCCGGTAATGAGATTGAGCTAGCTATTGAGATACCGACGATAGAATCTCGGGCAAGTAACATACCGATGACAAAGGGAACAATGTATGTTGTTATGCGGATTGACCGACAAAGATCTTTGTAGAATATGTAGGAGCCAATATGAGCATCCAGGTTCTGCTATAGGTTATTGACTGGAGACGTGTCTCGGTCATGTCTACATAGTTCTCGAACCCGTAGGGTCCGCACGCTTAACGTTCGGTGACGATCGGTATTATGAGTTTATGTGTTTTGATGTACTGAAGGTACTTCGAAGTCCCGGATATGATCACGGACATGACGAGGAGTCTCGAAATGGTCGAGACATAAAGATCAATATAGTGGATGACTATGTTTGGACTTAGGAAGTGTTCCGGGCAAGTTCGGGCATATACCGGAGTACCGGGGGGTTACCGGAACCCCCCGGGGAGTGTAATGGGCCTATTGGGCCTTAGTGGAGAAGAGGAGGGGCGGCCAAGGTACGGCCGCACGCCCCCTCCTCCTCTAGTCCGAATTGGACAACGAGGGGGGTGGCGGCCCCCTTTCCTTCCCCCCTCTCTCCTCCTTCCCCCTTCTCCTACTCCTACTAGGAAAGGAGGAGTCCTACTCCCGGTGGGAGTAGGACTCCCCCCTTGGCGCGCCCTCCTCCTGGCCGGCCGCCTCCCCCTCCTAGATCCTTTATATATGGGGGAGGGGGGCACCCCAAGACACACAAGTTGATCATTGATCTGTAGCCGTGGGCGGTGCCCCCCTCCACCACAATCCACCTCGGTCATATCTTAGCGGTGCTTAGGCGAAACCCTGCGTCAGTAGCTTCATCAACACCGTCATCATGCCATCGTGCTGATGGAACTCTCCCTCGAAGCTCTACTGGATCGTGAGTTCGTGGGACGTCACCGAGCTGAACGTGTGCAGATCGTGGAGGTGTCGTACGTTCGGTACTATGATCGGTCGATCATGAAGACGTACGACTACATCAACCGTGTTGTCATAATGCTTCCGCTTACGGTCTACGAGGGTACGTGGATGACACTCTCCCCTCTCGTTGCTATGCATCACCATGATCTTGCATGTGCGTAGGAATTTTTTTGAAATTACTATGTTCCCCAACAAAAAGTACTAACAAGGTCTGCAACCTCCAGCGATCCATCTATGGACTGGTGCAAGCATCTCACAGTTGGAATATACGCTTTGATGAGTTGATCAAAGCATATAGTTTTATACAAACTTGTGATGAAGCCTGTGTTTACAAGAAAGTGAGTGGGAGCACTACAGCTCATATGATATGTATATGTGAATGACATATTGTTGACCGGAATTGATGTAGAATTTTCTAGAAAGCATAAAGGAGAGTTTGAAAGGAGATTCTCAAAGAAAGACCTTAGTGAAGTTGCTTACATATTGGGCATCAAGATCTATAGAGATAGATTAAGTCGCTTGATAAGATTTTTTCAATGAATATATACCTTGACAAGTTTTTTGAAAGAGTTCAAAATAGATCAGTCAAAGAAGGAGTTCTTGTATGTATTACAAGGTGTAAAGTTGAGTAAGACTCAAAGCCCGACCACGGCAGAAGATAGAAAGAGAATGAAAATCATTCCCTATGCCTCAGTCATAGGTTCTATAAAGTATGCTATGTTGTGTACCAGACCTGTTGTGTACCTTGCCATGAGTTTGGCAAGGGGGTACTGTCGGTGTCAAAACCGGCGGATCTCGGGTAGGGGGTCCCGAACTGTGCGTCTAGGCGGATGGTAACAGGAGACAAGGGACACCATGTTTTTACCCAGGTTCGGGCCCTCTCGATGGAGGTAAAACCCTACTACGGCTTGATTAATATTGATGATATGGGTAGTACAAGAGTAGATCTACCACGAGATCTGAGAGGCTAAACCCTAGAAGCTAGCCTATGGTATGATTATTGTTTGTCCTACGGACTAAAACCCTTCGGTTTATATAGACACCGGAGAGGGCTAGGGTTACACAGAGTCAGTTACAATGGAAGGAGATCTACATATCCGTATCGCCAAGCTTGCCTTCCACGCCAAGGAAAGTCCCATCCGGACATGGGACGAAGTCTTCAATCTTGTATCTTCATAGTCTGGCCAAAGGTTATCGTCCGGTCATCCAGACACCCCCTAATCCAGGACTCCCTCAGTAGCCCCTGAACCAGGCTTCAATGATGATGAGCCCGGTGCGCAGATTGTCTTCGGCATTGCAAGGCGGGTTCCCCCTCCGAATACTTCATAGAAGATTTTGAACACAAGGATAGTGTCCGGCTCTGCAAAATAAGTTCCACATACCACCGTAGAGAGATTAATATTTGCACAAATCTAATCTGCTGACGTATTCCGCAGTGTGACATCATGCCACGGCCAAGCCTTTATTCGAATCGTTTTACTGTCCCACCTCAGTGCGTTTAGCGAGGTGGTTTCCTTCGCACGTCTTTTCGAAGCAGAGATCGTGTCCCCTTATTCCGGGATTCTCATCAATACGGGCGTGGGTAACCCAACCGTGCCATTAATCACGGCGCTTGGGAGATAAGCGAGTTTTACCAGGCTGGTGGGGGCACATAGTTATGTCCGCCCATATAAGGGGATAAGGATCCACCTTTTCCATCTACGCCTTCTTCCTCCTTCGCTTATCCATTTCCGTGCACTCGAGCTCCAGCGCCCAAGTCCGCACTTCCCACCTCAAGCTTCTCCAGCCATGTCCGAAGCGGGAGGCAGGTGGATGGCCTCCTCCGTCACGGAGGGGCACATCAAAAAGTTGAGGAAATCCGGATACTTGTCCAACGACATTGCGCACCGGCTTCCAGACGAGGGGCAGCTCATCCCCACCCCCAGGCCCCATGAGAGGGTGGTGTTCCTCCCCCATTTCCTTCGCGGACTGGGCTTCCCACTCCACCTATTTGTCCGGGGGCTCATGTTCTACTACGGCCTGGATTTCCACGATCTGGCCCCGAACTTCATCCTCAACATCTTGGCGTTTATCGTCGTGTGCGAGGCCTTCCTCCGCATCAAGCCCCACTTCGGCTTATGGCTGAAGACCTTCAATGTCAAGCCGAAGGTAGTGGGCGGCTAGCAAGCGGAGCGCGGAGGCGCCATGGTGGGCAAGATGCCCAACATTATATGACCCGAGGGCTCCTTTGTGGAAACCATCAAAGGGTGGCAATCGGGGTGGTTCTACATCACCGAGCCGCGTGATCCTGAATGGGCAGCGGCCCCCGAATTCCAATCTGGCATTCCCACACGGCTCACCTCCTGGAAAGAGAAGGGCCTATCATGGGGTAATTCGGGAGAGCTGACCGGACTCCAAACCTGCGTCCAAAACCTAGTGGACAAGAAGGTTAAACTTGTCAACGTAGTCCAGGTCATGCTCCTCCGCCGAATCCTCCCGTGTCAACGACGGGCTTTTAACTTGTGGGAGTTCGACCCGGCCCAGCACCAAACTTTGACCAGGCTCTTTGATAGAATGCACGAGGATGCCTGGAAGGTGCTATTCAAGGGCGCCGAGGTTCCACCTCCCATTACCGAGGATCGCGCATTCTGCGCGAAGCGCCAAGCCAGTGTAGTAAGCTTGTTTTACCCTTTACGGGATACTTGTTTTTCATAGTTTAACTCTATGCAGGATCTAAGCTCCCGTTCCTTTGACAGGACTGGCAGAAGAAGTCCGGACAGATAGACTATCCGGCTCCTTTGCCCGAAGGCCCAGCAGATGCCCGCTTGGCGAAGCTGCTGGTCCCGGCACCTTACGTGGTGCCGGAGAAGAAGGCCAAGAAGAAGGCCACGGGAACTCGAAAGAGTGCCCCACGCCCGGTGGTGTCAGATTCATCGTCCGATGAATCCAAAGCGCACTCCTCCCACGAAGACGAGGAGGAGGAAGAAGAGGCCTCTCCCCCTCCAGCGGGGGGAGGAAAGAAAAGGAAGGCCGCCCCAACTAGGGGGGGCGGAGGGTCCAAGAAGGAAAGGACCCTTCCTCCGGACTACTCCACCAACGCTGACGACGACGAAGAGGACTGGCCATCCAGGGCCAAGCCCTTGGCAAAATTGTAAGTATCCGGATACCAGAATAACTCATGGCATTCCTTTATTGCACAGTATCTTCTGACGCCGAATATAATCATGCAGTCCGCCCAAGGCCCGGCTCAACGCTTCATCGAGCGGCTCCCTGGATTCGTCGGATGTGAATAGTCTTTCGCTCCCGACTGCTACCTCCCCTCGCCCTACGGACGATGCCGAGGTGGAGTCCCAAAAGGGGCCAAGCCAGGAGGAGGTGGTCTTGGAGGCGCCGCAAGGCGACCTCCCGGACTCTAGGCGCAAAGGGGATAAAACCCCAACAGGCTCTAAGTCCGGCCCTGGGCCGGACACCGCACCAGAACCTTTAGTGGTTCCGGAGTCCGGCAGGCGGCCCCCTAGTAAGAAGGGCAAGCCTACGACGCCGGTGACCTCCGCCCAACCGGAGGCACCGGATAATTTGCTGGAGGTGCTTAACGGCGCCTCCATCGACGAGGAGCACCGCACTATTATGAGGGCAGTGATCCAGAAGGTTCAGTCCGCCAAGAGCGGGCTGACGGAAGCCTGTGCTAGCCTTCTAACAGGCTTTGAGGTATGTATTTAATATATGTAAAAATATTACCGCATAGACAGTAGCCCCTGATGCTCAGTTTGGTGTTCGGAAAGAAAAGCCGAACTGAGGATCTAAAAAGATATACGCAGGAGTCTAACATAAGTATGTCAATATGGGAATGCAGGCTGCGCTGCTGACCTCTGTCGCACTGACTGCGGAGGTCAATGCATTGAAGCAGAGCCTCGAGCGGTCCGAGAACGAGCTCGGCCTTGCCAAGAAGCAGCTCGAGGACAAGGAAGGTAAGTAGTACCTTATGTAAGTATATAAAAAGATCTGGTTGCAAATAATGACAGGACCAACGTGAGTATTACAGGGGCCACAACCGAGGTGGCGACCCTGAAGGAAGCGCTGTCCAAGGCCAAAGACAATGCGGCCGTGGAGCGCACCGAGCGAGAAAAGCAGGAGACGCGGGTGGAGGAGGTGCAGCAAGAGCTCCAAGCTCTTGTGAAAAAACACGAGAGTTTGGAGCTTGACTCAAAGACTCAAGAGTCCGAGCTTGCCTCGGCCCTTGAGAGCGCCAAATATGCCAAGGACGAAGACCAAAAAGCCCTCCAGGAAATTGAGGAAATGAAGAAGATAGCGGTGGGTAAGGCATTCTTTATGCAAAGCAAGCACGTGAAAGTGAATTACTTGTTACTTACCCTAGTCCAAAGCTCTCCGGGAGCATTCGCAGATCTGCCCTGCAGTGTGTCCGACGCTGCCGCATTCTACCGAGCCGAGGAAGGGAGCTCGACGGAGAAGGTGTTCTGGTCCCAGTATGTTGAGGCTGGACACCTGGTGCCCTTGAGCGACCAGCTGAAGCAGCTGGTCGAGCTCCATAAGGTAGCCGAACAGGCCATGAAGGGCCTTATAGTCCGGCTATGGCCTGGGGAGGTCATGCCTGGGAGCTACTTTGGGCTGGTGAGGCGGCTGGCGGATGCCTATCCATGGCTTGAAATTATCAAGCGCTCCGTATGCATCGAAGGCGCCCGTAGGGCCCTTGCCCGTGTTAAAGTACACTAGGGCAAGATGGATGCTGAGAAGCTGGTGACAGATGGGCCACCGGAGGGGAAGGAGCATCGCAAGCCCGAGATGTATTATGTGGGCGTCCTGAAGGGTGCTTGCCTTGTGGCGGATGAGTGTTCCAAGGATGTAACTTTTGAGTAAACTCGCTCGTGTTATCCTGTGCGCTGAAAACTTGTTCATATGCGCTAAGCAACGCTTTTTGAATTTAAAATATTACCTTATGTGCGGCCATTTATTAAATCTGAGAGATGGCGAGTCGTCGGCTTCTACCCCCATGCCACGAGTGCCGGGGTGTTCGGGATAAACCTGAGTGCTCTTGTTCCCATTCTTGGGTCCTTCAAGTGAGGCGCTCAACACGACGAACAAGGCAATCGGACTATAATGCTTTATCACTCTCACTTAGCCATAGAATTCTATAATTTTAAATTTCGGCGAAGCCCCTAGTATTCGGAAGACCGAGTTCGGGGCGCTATCCACGCCTAGGCCGGACAAAGCCAGCTCCTCGCTCTAAGCGGCATAAGTCTTTAGGGACTCGAAACCTCTCAAACAACGATCGGCTCTCGCCCTATCATGACGGTCAGTTTTAGCTTTCTCTACTGAGGTGCTTAACCCAGCTCAACCGGGGCACAATCGCAGTAGTTCTCCCAGCGCTACCTTAGCTGATATAACGGAACGTAAGGTACCAAAACATGGGAGCCAGGCAAACCCAAATATTGACCCAAGACATGATTCGGAGCCGATGCATATAATGCTATAAGTTCGGGGTGCCGCACTCGTGAGAGTGTTCGGACTTCTCACACCATATTCTGGGGTACTTAAGCCCCTGGTGTATTGGCCATACCAAAGTGTATGGTTGCATAATGTCATAACTGAACATATGTACACAAAAAATGAATGCAATAATAGACAAGAGCTATGTATTGTTTATTAAAAGGCTGTTGTGAAAGGAGAACAATACAAATAGTGTGATAAGCAAGAGATGGGATTATTTGACATGTCTCCCTCCAGGGGCAAGCTGCGAGACTTTTATGTAAGACATGTATTTAGCTCGTTATAGAGACCACCTGGACATTCGACGTAGCTTGCTACCTCCCTGGCTGTTGCATCATGTGTTCGGCGATTGTACTGCCGAACAGGCCTTCCGGAGAATGGAGTCCTGAAAGTAAGAAAAAAAGAAATGACAAAATCGGGAGCCCCTAGTGCGGTTGATCCGCATTTTGGGCGTGCCGTGGTTGTGCCCCTCCCCTTATGCCCATGGTATTTCCAGAGGTACTGGTTTTGCAATTTTGCGAGGGCTGGGGTTGGGGCCGCACTGCTACGCTTGCTCGGAACGTGCCGGGCGGTCTTGTTGTAGGTTACTCCGGGCGCGCTTGACGGTGTCTGGACGTTTAACAGCCGGACTGGAGACTTGCCTTGATAGGCTACTTTGTACTTCCGCCGCGAGGGTCGCCATATGCTCCACTGTTCGGAGAGAGCGTTCGGTGTTTCCATTGACCGTAATGACTCCTAGAGGGCTTGGCATCTTGAGCTTGAGGTATGCGTAGTGCGGCACCGCATTGAACTTTGCAAATGCGGTTCGTCCGAGCAGTGCGTGATAGCCACTGCGGAACGGGACTATGTCGAAGATTAACTCCTCGCTTCGGAAATTATCCGGGGATCCAAAAACCACTTCGAGTGTAACTGAGCCTATACAGTTGGCCTCTAAACCTGGTATGACGCCTTTAAAGGTCATCTTTGTGGGTTTAATCCTTGAGGGATCTATGCCCATTTTTCGCACTGTATCCTGATAAAGCAGGTTCAGGCTGTTGCCGCCGTCCATAAGGACTCTAGTGAGGTGAAATCCATCAATGATTGGGTCTAGAACCAATGCAGCGAATCCGCCGTGGTGGATACTAGTGGGGTGGTCCCTTCGATCAAAAGTGATTGGGCAGGAGGACCACGGGTTGAACTTTGCGGCGACTGGCTCCAACACATATACGTCCCTGAGTGCATGCTGCCGCTCCCTTTTGGGGATGTGGGTTGCGTATATCATGTTCACCGTCTGCACTTGTGGGGGAAAGCCCTTCTGTCCCCTATTGTTCAGCGGCCGGGGCTCCTCCTCGTCATTGCTATGCAGCCCCTTGTCTCTGTTTTTGGCACTTAACTTGCCTGTCTGTTTGAACACCCAACAATCCATGTTGGTGCGATTGGCTGGTTTTTCGGGGGTGCCATGTATCTGGCACGAGCGATCGAATATTCGGTCCAAACTGGACGGGCCCGGAGTATTTCTTTTGAATGGTTTTTTCCACTGACCGGGTTTAGAGCCTATGAATCCGGCATTAACTGTTGTATCCTCAGCATTGTCGCTATTATTGCGGCGCTTGTGCTTGTTGCGACGCGACCTGCCATTGTTGTCCTTGGTATCCGAATAACCAGGGCTCTTGGTCATGTTATTACTACGAGCTATCCAGCTGTCTTCTCCCACGCAAAAGCGGGTCATGAGTGTTGTGAGGCTGCCATGGATTTTGGCTTTTCCTGTCCTAGGTGTCGGGCAAGCCATTCGTCACAGATGTTATGTTTGAAGGCTGTGAGGGCCTCTGCGTTCGGACAGTTGACTATTTGATTTTTCTTTGTTAGGAACCGTGTCTAGAATTGTCTGGCCGATTCCTCTGGCTGCTAAATTATGTGGCTTAGGTCATCGGCATCTAGTGTCGCACATAGGTGCCCTGGAAATTGTCGAGGAATGCGGCTTCCAGGTCCTCCCAGCAACCAATTGACTCTGCTGGCAAGCTGTTAAGCCAATGCCGAGCTGGTCCTTTAAGCTTGAGTGGGAGGTATTTGATAGCGTGTAGATCATCACCGCAGGCCATGTGGATATGAAGGAGATAATCCTCGATCCATACCGCAGGATCTGTTGTGCCATCGTATGATTCGATTTTTATGGGTTTAAAACCCTCGGGGATTTGATGATCCATTACTTCATCTGTGAAGCATAGTGGGTGTGCGGTGCCTCTGTACTGGGCTATATCACGATGTAGCTCAAATGAGCTTTGTCTGCTGTGTTTGGCCTGGCCGTATTTTCCATATTCGGCATGACGGTTATCGTCACGTGTCGTGGGGCGCCCACGCGATCCGTAGATCGATCCTGTTTGCCTTGCCTTGTCCTCCAATATGTCTTGCAGGTCTGGTGCATTTCCCCATGCCTTGGTATTTTTTGAGCGACGCCGGGGTGCGGCTTGAGTGGATGGCCGAGAGGCCTCTCTGTCGCGGCCACGAGGTGGCCGGTCGGCCGCGTCGTGCGCTGGTGATGTAGGTTTAGGTGCTACTTCCTCTAATCGGGGTAGCAGCCTGCACTTTGGGTAGCTCTTGGAGGGGTGTTCGAGTTCGTGCTCTTCGGCCGCAAGGACTTCAGTCCATCTGTCGGCTAGCAAGTCTTGGTCAGCTCTAAGCTACTGCTTTTTTTTCTTGAGGCTTCTCGCCGTAGCCATAAGCCTGCGTTTCAAATGCTCTTATTCGAGGGGATCCTCAGGCACGACAAATTCGTCGTCGTCGAGGCTTGCCTCGTCTTCGGAGGGAGGCATGTAATTATCGTCCTCTACCTCTCTGTCTGCCGCTCTCTCATGAGGGCTGGCTTCTCCATCCTTATGTGCTGAATCCTGCTGGAGGGGGTTGTCTTCGGCACTATCCGGGGTGTTATTATCTCCCGTGCCGGAATCGCCGTTTTTGCTTTGGCGGGATTTAGAGTAGCGCCGCTGACGCCGGCGCTTAGGCTGCTTCTTGGAGGGGTCATCCTCCATTGTTCCATCGCCATTCCCTTCTTTTGGGGTGTCCACCATGTATATGTCATATGACGAGGTGGCCTTCCAGTGCCCTATAGGCGCTGGTTCTTGGTCGTCTCCTGCATCGGCGTCCATACCCTCGATGTCTTCGGAGTCGAAGTCGAGCATGTTGTTTAAGTCATCGACAGTGGCTACGAAGTGGGTGGTGGGTGGGCTTTGAATTTCTTCGTCGTCTGCATCCCAACCTTGCTGACCATAGTCCGGCCAGGGCTCTCCTGACAAAGAGAAAGACTTTAGTGAATTCAGAATGTCGCCGAAGGGTGAGTGCTGAAAGATGTCTGCGGCGGCGAACTCCATGATTGGCGCCCAATCGGGTTCAATCGGCAGGCGCGCGGAAGGTTCGGAGTCCGAAGAGGAGTCCGGCACCTTGGAGTCACGAGCTTCGCAAAGGACAAGGCTGGTGTTCGGCTCGATCGCCGAGAGATTGCAGGCCCCGAGGCGGTGTCCAGCCACCCGTCTTTGATTGGCGCAGTCGTCTCCGAGCTAAGGGTCGGAGCGGACACAGGGGCGACCTCCTGGGCACTGTTCGGCGGCAGAGCTAGATCATGCCCATCGTGACAGTGCGGCGCGCTCGGCTGTGGCTCGAACCCATCGAAGATCAAGTTTCCGCAGATGTTAGCCGTGTAGTTCAAACTTCCAGATCTGACCTGATGGCCAGGGGTGTAGCTTCCGATCTGCTCCAGATGGCCAAGCGAATTGGCCCGCAGTGCAAAGCCGCCGAACACGAAAATCTATCGGAGGAGAAAAGTCTCACCTTGGACCGCATCGTTGTTGATGATCGGAGGAGCCATCGGGCCTAAAGATGACGACACAGAGGAACTCTCAATGAAAGCACCAACGTCGGTGTCAAAACCGGCGGATCTCGGGTAGGGGGTCCCGAACTGTGCGTCTAGGCGGATGGTAACAGGAGACAAGGGACACGATGTTTTTACCTAGGTTTGGGCCCTCTCGATGGAGGTAAAACCACACTCCTGCTTGATTAATATTGATGATATGGGTAGTACAAGAGTAGATCTACCACGAGATCAGAGAGGCTAAACCCTAGAAGCTAGCCTATGGTATGATTATTGTTTGTCCTACGGACTAAAACCCTTCGGTTTATATAGACACCGGAGAGGGCTAGGGTTACACAAAGTCAGTTACAATGGAAGGAGATCTACATATCCGTATCGCCAAGCTTGCCTTCCACGCCAAGGAAAGTCCCATCCGGACATGGGACGAAGTCTTCAATCTTGTTTCTTCATAGTCCGGCCAAAGGTTATAGTCCGGTCATCCACACACCGCCTAATCCAGGACTCCCTCAGTAGCCCCTGAACCAGGCTTCAATGATGATGAGCCCGGTGCGCAGATTGTCTTCGGCATTGCAAGGCGGGTTCCCCCTCCGAATACTTCATAGAAGATTTTGAACACAAGGATAGTGTCCGGCTCTGCAAAATAAGTTCCACATAGCACCGTAGAGAGAATAATATTTGCACAAATCTAATCTGCTGACGTATTCCGCAGTGTGACATCATGCCACGGCCAAGCCTTTATTCGAATCGTTTTACTGTCCCACCTCAGTGCGTTTAGCGAGGTGGTTTCCTTCGCACGTCTTTTCGAAGCAGAGATCGTGTCCCCTTATTCCGGGATTCTCATCAATACGGGCGTGGGTAACCCAATCGTGCCATTAATCACGGCGCTTGGGAGATAAGCGAGTTTTACCAGGCTGGTGGGGGCACATAGTTCCGTCCGCCCATATAAGGGGATAAGGATCCATCTTTTCCATCTACGCCTTCTTCCTCCTTCGCTTATCCATTTCCGTGCACTCGAGCTCCAGCGCCCAAGTCCGCACTTCCCACCTCAAGCTCCTCCAGCCATGTCCGGAGCGGGAGGCAGGTGGATGGCCTCCTCCGTCACGGAGGGGCACATCAAAAAGTTGAGGAAAGCCGGATACTTGTCCAACGACATTGCGCACCGGCTTCCAGACGAGGGGCAGCTCATCCCCACCCCCAGGCCCCATGAGAGGGTGGTGTTCCTCCCCCATTTCCTTCGCGGACTGGGCTTCCCACTCCACCCATTTGTCCGGGGGCTCATGTTCTACTACGGCCTGGATTTCCACGATCTGGCCCCGAACTTCATCCTCAACATCTTGGCGTTTATCGTCGTGTGCGAGGCCTTCCTCCGCATCAAGCCCCACTTCGGCTTATGGCTGAAGACCTTCAATGTCAAGCCGAAGGTAGTGGGCGGCTAGCAAGCGGAGCGCGGAGGCGCCATGGTGGGCAAGATGCCCAAGGTTGCAGCGGTGGAAATAGTTTTTTGTGGTGCTCTTGGATGTTTTCAGGGTATGGAGGTATATATAGGTGAAGGAGGTAGGTCAAGGGAGCCACGAGGGGCCCATGAGGGTGGGGGCGCGCCCACCCCCCAAGGGCGCGCCCTCCTACCTCGTGGCCGCCTCGGCTGCTTCTTGACGTCCACTCCAAGTCTCCTGGATTGCATTTGTTACAAAAAGATCACTCCCGAAGGTTTCATTCCATTTGGACCTCGTTTGATATTCCTTTTCTGCGAAACACTGAAATAGGCAAAAAAAGCAGTAATTCGGGCTGGGCCTCCGGTTAGTAGGTTAATCCCAAAAAATGATATAAAAGTGTAAAGTAAAGCCCATAAACATCCAAAACAGGTAATATAATAGCATGGAACAATCAAAAATTATAGATACATTGGAGACGTATCAAGCATCCCCAAGCTTATTTCCTGCTCGTCCTCGAGTGGGTAAATAATAAAAATATAATTTTTGATGTGGAATGCTACCTAGCATATTTCTCAATGTAATCTTCTTTATTGTGGCTTGAATGTTCAGATCCAAATGATTCAAAATAAAAGTTCATATTGACATAAGAAATAGTAATAATTCAAGCATACTAACTAAGCAATCATGTCTTCTCAAAATAACATGGCAAAAGAATGCTATCCCTACGAAATCATATAGTCTGGCTATGCTCTATCTTCATCACACAAAATATTTAAATCATGCACAACCCCGGTTTTAGCCAAGCAATTGTTTCATACTTTAGTATTTTCAAACTTTTTCAATCTTCACGCAATACATGAGCGTGAGCCATGAACACAACACTTTATGTGGAATAGAATGGTGGTTGTGGAGAAGACAAAAAAAGGAGAAGATAGTCTCACATCAACTAGGCATATCAACGGGCTATGGAGATGCCCATTAATAGATATCAATGTGAGTGAGTAGGGATTGCAATGCAACGGATGCACTTAGAGCTATAAATATATGAAAGCTCAACAAAAGAAACTAAGTGGGTGTGCATCCAACTTGCTTGCTCACGAAGACCTAGGGCATTTTTGAGGAAGCACATCATTGGAATATACAAGCCAAGTTCTATAATGAAAAATTCCCACTAGTATATGAAAGTGACAACATAGGATACTCTCTATCATGAAGATCATGGTGCTACTTTGAAGCACAAGTGTGGTAAAAGGATAGTAACATTATCCCTTGTCTCTTTTCTCTCATCATTTTTTTTATTTGTGGGCTTCTTTGGCCTTGTTTTTATTTGGGCTTCTTTGGCCTCTTTTATTTTCATAAAGTCCGAAGTCTCATCCCGACTTGTGGGGGAATCATAGTCTTCATCATCCTTTCCTCACTTGGGACAATGCTCTAATAATGAAGATCATCACACATTTATTGATTTACAACTCAAGAATTACAAATCAATAATTAGAACAAAATATGACTCTACGTGAATGCCTCCGGTGGTGTACCGGGATATGCAATGAACCACGAGTGACATGCATGAAAAATTATGGAGGTGGCCTTGCCACAAATATGATGTCAACTACATGATCATGCAAAAGCAATATGACAATGATGGAGCGTGTCATAATAAACGGAATGGTGGAAAGTTGCATGGCAATATATCTCGGAATGGCTATGCAAATGCCATAATAGGTAGGTATGGTGGCTGTTTTGAGGAAGGTATATGGTGGGTGTATGGTACCGGCGAAAGTTGCACGGCACAAGAGAGGCTAGCAATGGTGGAAGGATGAGAGTGCGTATAATCCATGGACTCAACATTAGTCATAAAGAACTCATATACTTATTGCAAAAATCTACAAGTAATCAAAACAAAGTACTACACGCATGCTCCTAGGGGAAGGGTTGGTAGGATTTAACCATCGCGCGATCCCGACCTCCACACATAAGGAAGACAATCAATAAATAAATCATGCTCCAACTTCATCACATAACGGTTCACCATACGTGCATGCTACGGGAATCACAAAATTTAACACAAGTTCCTTGAATTCACAATTACCCAACTAGCATGACTCTAATCTTACCATCCTCATATCTCAAAACAATTATCAAGCATCAAATTGATCATAGCATCCAATTCACTTTCTATGATAGTTTTTATTATACCCAACTTGGATGCCCATCATTCTAGGACCAATTTTATAACCATAGAAAATACCATGCTGTTATAAAAGACTCTCAAAATGATATAAGTGAAGCATGAGATATCAATAATTTCTACAAAATTAAGCCACCGTCGTGCTCTAAAAAGATATAAGTGAAGCACTAGAGCAAAGATTGTCTAGCTCAAAACATATAAGTGAAGCACATAGAGTATTCTAATAAATTCAAAGTCATGTGTGTCTCTCTCAAAAGGTGTGTACAGCAAGGATGATTGTGGTAAACTAAAAAGCAAAGACTCATATCATAAAAGACGCTCCAAGCAAAACACATATCATGTGGTGAATAAAAATATAGCTCCAAGTAAAGTAACCGATAGACGAAGACGAAAGAGGGGAGGCCTTGCGGGGCATCCCCAAGCTTAGGATTTTGGTTGTCCTTGGATTATCTTGGGGTGCCATGGGCATCCCCAATCTTAGGCTCTTGCCACTCCTTATTCCATAGTCCATCAAATCTTTACCCAAAACTTGAAAACTTCACAACACAAAACTCAACAGGAAATCTCATGAGCTCCGTTAGTGCAAGAAAGAAAAACCACCACTTAAGGTACTGTAATGAACTCATTCTTTATTTATATTGGTGTTAAACCTACTGTATTCCAACTTCTCTATGGTTCATACCCCCCGATACTAGCCATAGATGCATCAAAATAAGCAAACAACACACGAAAAACAAAATCTGCCAAAAACAGAACAGTCTGTAGCAATCTGTAACTTTCGAATACTTCTGGAACTCTAAAACTCCTACCAAAATAGGAAGTCCTAGGAAATTTGTCTATTGATCTACTTCAAAAAGAATCAACTAAAAATCACGTTTCTGTGATTTATTAAATTATTCTCGTGCGTGCAAAAGTTTCTGTTTTTCAGCAGAATCAAATTAACTTTCACCATAGGTTGTCCTATAGGTTCTACTTGGCACAAACACTAATTAAAACATAAAACCACATATAAACAGAAGCTAGATGAATTATTTATTACTATAAAGAAGCAAAAAGCATGAAACAAAAATAAAATTGGGTTGCCTCCCAACAAGCGCTATCGTTTAACGCTTCTAGCTAGGCATAAAAGCGAGAATAGATCTAAGTATTGCCATCTTTGGTATTCAATTCATAAGTGGCTCTCATAATAGATTAATAAGGTAATTTTATTTTCTTTCTAGTAAAGTGTTCCATGCCTTTCCTTAATGGAAATTGGAATCTAATATTTCCTTCCTTCATATCAATAATTGCACCAATCGTTCTAAGGAAAGGTCTACCAAGAATAATAGGACATGAAAGATTGCAATCTATATCAAGAAGAATGAAATCTAAGGGCACATAATTCCTATTTGCAACAATAAGAACATCATTAATCCTTCCCATAGGTTTCTTAATAGTGGAATCCGCAAGGTGCAAGTTTAAAGAGCAATCATCAAAATCACGGAAACCTAGCACATCACATAAAGTTTTTGGAATTGTGGAAACACTAGCACCCAAATCACACAAAGCATAGCATTCATGATCTTTAATTTTAATTTTAGTAGTAGGTTCCCACTCATCATAAAGTTTTCTAGGGATAGAAACTTCCAATTCAAGTTTTTCCTCATAAGATTGTATTAAAGCATCAACGATATGTTTGGTAAAAGCTTTATTTTGACTATAAGCATGAGGAGAATTCAACATGGATTGCAACGAGGAAATACAATCTACTCCCTCCGTTCCGAAATATTTGTCTTTCTAGGCATTTCAAATGGACACAATATACGGATGTATGTAGACTTATTTTAGAGTGTAGATTCACTCATTTTGCTCCGTATGTAGTCACTTGTTGAAATCTCCAAAAAGACAAATATTTAGGAACAGAGGGAGTATTAAAGAAAAATTATCATAATTAAATTCCTTGTAATCCAAAATAGTGGATTCAATGCTATGTAAAGTTTTGACCTCTCCAATCCCACTTTACCAAATTTAGCATCAAGAGCTGAAAACTCCAAATCATTGGGACGCCTTTTAACTAAAGTTGACTCATCTCCAATCCCATCATTATCAAGATTCATATTGCAAAACAAAGACTTAATAGGAGACACATCAATAACTTTTAGATCTTCATCATTATTTTCATGGAAACTAGAAGAACACGCTTTTACAAAGCAATCTTTCTTACCATGCATCCTAGCGGTTCTTTCTTTGCACTCGTCAATGGAAATTCTCATGGCTTTGAGAGACTCATTGATATCATGCTTAGGTGGAATAGATATAAGTTTTAAAGAATCAACATCAAGAGAAATCCTATCCATGTTCCTAGCCAATTCATCAACTTTAAGCAATTTTTCTTCAAGCAAAGCATTGAAATTCTTTTGAGAGATCATAAATTATTTAACACTATTCTCAAAATCAGAGGGCATCTTATTAAAATTTCCATAAGAAATTTTGTAGGAATTACCATAATTATTAGAGGAATTACTAGGAAATGGCCTAGGATTAAAGTTTCCTCTATAAGCATTGTTACCAAAATTATTCCTACCAACAAAATTCACATCCATAGATTCATTATTATTCTCAATCAAAGTAGACAAAGGCATATCATTAGGATCAATAGGAGAACTCTTAGTAGCAAACAATTTCATAAGTTCATCCATCTTTCCACTCAAAACATTAATTTCTTCTATCACATGAACTTTTTTACTAGTAGATATTTCGGTGTGCCATTGAGAATAATTAACCATAATATTATCTAGGAGTTTAGTAGCTTCTCCTAAAGTAATTTCCATAAAAGTGCCTCCTGTGGCCGAATCTAAAAGATTTCTAGAAGCAAAATTCAATCCGGCATAAAATTTTTGTATGATCATCCATAAATTCAAACCATGTGCACGGCAATTGTGAATCATTAATTTCATTCTCTCCCAAGATTGGGCAACATGCTCATGATAAAGTTGTTTAAAATTCATAATATCATTTCTAAGAGAGATGATCCTAGTGGGAGGAAAATACTTAGAGATAAAATCATCTTTGCACTTATTCCATGAATCAATACTATTTTTAGGCAAAGATGAAAACCAAGTTTTAGCACGATCTCTAAGCGAAAACAGAAATAACTTCAATTTAACAATATTATTATCCGTATCTTTCTTCTTTTGCATATCACACAAATCATCAAAGTTGTTTAGCTGAGTAGCGACATCTTCACTAGGAAGGCCGGAGAATTGATCTTTCATAACAAGATTCAACAAAACAGCATTGATTTCACAAGATTCAGCATCATTAAGAGGAGCAATCGGAGTGCTAAGGAAATCATTATTGTTGGTATTGGAAAAATCACACAATTTTAGTATTATCTTGAGCCATCGTGACAAGCAATCCAACACACAAGCACACAAGAGGCAAGCGAAAAAGAGAGGCGAACGGAAAAGAGAGGGCGAATAAAACGGCAAGGGTGAAGTGGGGGAGAGGAAAACAAGAGGCAAATGGCAAATAATGTAATGCGAGGGAGATGAGTTTGTGATGGGTACTGATGTCTACTACACAACCTTCTTCTTGTAGACGTTGTTGGGCCTCCAAGTGCAGAGGTTTGTAGGATAGTAGCAAATTTCCCTCAAGTGGACGACCTAAGGTTTATCAATCCGTGGGAGGCGTAGGATGAAGATGGTCTCTCTCAAACAACCCTGCAACCAAATAACAAAGAGTCTCTTGTGTCCCCAACACACCCAATACAATGGTAAATTGTATAGGTGCACTAGTTCGGCGAAGAGATGGTGATACAAGTGCAATATGGATGGTAGATATAGGTTTTTGTAATCTGAAATTATAAAAACAGCAAGGTAACTAATGATAAAGGTGAGTGTAAAAGGTATTGCAATGGTAGGAAACAAGGCCTAGGGTTCATACTTTCACTAGTCATGTTCTCTCAACAATAATAACATAATTGGATCATATAACTATCCATCAACATGCAACAAAGAGTCACTCCAAAGTTACTAACAGTGGAGAACAAACGAAGAGATTATGGTAGGGTACGAGAACACCTCAAAGTTATCCTTTTTGATCGATCTATTCAAGAGTCTGTAGTAAAATAACACGAAGCTATTCTTTCCGTTCGATCTATCATAGAGTTCGTACTAGAATAACACCTTAAGACACAAATCAACCAAAACCCTAATGTCACCTAGATACTCCAATGTCACCTCAAGTATCCGTGGGTACGATTATACGATATGCATCACACAATCTCAGATTCATCTATTCAACCAACACAAAGAACTTCAAAGAGTGCCCCAAAGTTTCTACCGGAGAGTCAAGACGAAAACGTGTGCCAACCCCTATGCATAGGTTCATTGAACCCGCAAGTTGATCACCAAAACATACATCAAGTGAATCAATAGAATACCCCATTGTCACCACGGGTATCCCACGCAAGACATACATCAAGTGTTCTCAAATCCTTAAAGGCTCAATCTGATAAGATAACTTCAAAGGGAAAACTCAATCCATTACAAGAGATTAGAGGGGGAGAACCATCATGAGATCCAATTATAATAGCAAAGCTCGCGATACATCAAGATCGTGCTAAATCAAGAACACGAGAGAGAGAGAGAGATCAAACACATAGCTACTGGTACATACCCTCAGCCCCGAGGGTGAACTACTCCCTCCTTGTCATGGAGAGCGCCGGGATGATGAAGATGGCCACCGGTGAGGGACCCCCCTCCGGCAGGGTGCCGGAATAGGCTCCCGAGAGGTTTTTGGTGGCTACAGAGGCTTGCGGCGGCGGAACTCCCGATCTAGGTTATTTTCTAGAGGTTTCAGTATTTATAGGATTTTTTGGCGTAGGTCTCATGTCAGGGGGGTTTCCAGGCTGTCCACGAGGCAGGGGGCGCGCCCAGGGGGAGTGGGCGTGTACCCCACCCTCATGAGCAGCCCGGGACTCTCCTGGCCCAACTCTTTCACTCGAGGGGCTTCTTTTGTTCCACAAAAAATCGTCAAAACTTGGCACGTCAATTGGACTCCGTTTGGTATTCCTTTCATGTAAAACTCAAAAACAAGAAAAAAAACAGAAACTGACACTAGGCTCTAGGTTAATAGGTTAGTCCCAAAAATGATATAAAAGTATATAATAAAGCCCATAAACATCCAAAACAGGTAATATTAATAGCATGGAACAATAAAAAATTATAGATACGTTGGAGACGTATCAGGTACTTGGTATGTCTTGACTTGAGAGAAGACCTCCCCGGCAACGGCGCCAGAAATCCTTCTTGCTACCTCTTGAGCACTGCGTTGGTTTTCCCTTGAAGAGGAAAGGGTGATGTAGCAAAGTAGCGCAAGTATTTCCCTCAGTTTTTGAGAACCAAGGTATCAATCTAGTAGGAGGCTCCACAGAAGTCCCTCGTACCTACACAAACAAACAAGAACCTCGCAACCAACGCGATAAACGGGTTGTCAATCCCTTCACAGTAACTTGCAAAAGTGAGATCTGATAGAGATAATAAGATAATATAAATATTTTTGGTACTTTTATGATATAGATTGGAAAGTAAAGATGCAAATAAAAGTAGGTGGAGAACTTATATGATAAAAGATAGACCCGGGGGCCATAGGTTTCACTAGTGGCATCTCTCAAGATAGCATGATTATTACGGTGGGTGAACAAATTACTGTCGAGCAATTGATAGAAAAGTTCATAGTTATGAGAATATCTAGGCATGATCATGTATATAGGCATCACGTCCGTGATAAGTAGACCGAATCCTACCTGCATCTACTACTATTACTCCACACATCGACCGACTCCTGCCTGCATCTAGAGTATTAAGTTCATGAAGAACAGAGTAACGCATTAAGGAAGATGACATGATGTACAGGGATAAACTCAAGCAATATGATATAAACCCCATCTTTTTATCCTCGATGGCAACAATGCAATACGTGCCTTGTTTCCCCCTACTTTCACTGGGAAAGGCGAAAGTGCATTACATCGACTAGAGGGGGGTGAATAGGCGATTTTTATGAATTCTGCACTGAGGAATTTCAGGGTGAGGAAATTCCTAAACGAAGAACTACTTGCAGTGGAATAAGTACTCAGGTATAAGCATAATAGAGCAACAGCATAGTCATGTTGATGAAATGAAAGACAAAGACAGAGTATAGAAAGCATAAACACAGGATAAGCAGGATGAAGACAAAACAGACTAAAGAAATAGGATTGAGGAATTAGAGAAAGTCTTCAGTCAAAGTCTTCAAATAGTAATGATCAGGTTCATCAACACACAAATGAGGAAATGAAAGGGTTGAGGAAATAGAACCAGTTGGCTTGGTGAAGAAAATGATTTGGTAGACCAGTTCCAACTGTTGTGACAGTTGTACGTCTGGTTGGAGCGGCTGAGTATTTAAACTCGAGGACACACAGTCCCGGACACACAGTCCTCACCGTATTCTCCTTGAGCTAAGATCACACAGACCTCGCCCAACAGTAGTGGTAAGTCTTCACAGGTGACTTCCAAACCTTCACAGACTTGGTCACTCCGCAATCCACAATTCCTCTTGGATGCTCAGACCATGACGCCTAACCGTCTGGAGGATACTAGTCCTCAAAGGTAACAAGCGTCGATTCCACACAGGAACAATCTCTTCAGTGATGCTCAGTCACTTGGGGTTTGTAGGTTTGGGTTTGGGATTTGGGTTTTCCTCACTTGATGATTTTTGCTCAAAGTCCTCGGAGGATGGGATGCTCTCAAATGACAAGTGTCAGTTTCTCTCGGAGTAGCCAACCTGCGAGTGGTTGTAGGGGGCGGCTATTTATAGCCTAGGGAGCAGCCCAACATGATAAGAAATAAATGCCCTTGGCTGATATGACCGTTAGGTGGTAGGATATTTTGGACAGCTGGCGCGTGGCACATCAACGACCGGATTTGAGGTTCAAATTCCTCAGGGCTATCATGTTCCTCATTGTGTAGGCAATCCGCACTAGTGAATTCCTAACTCCTCAGTCAGAAAAAATTCCTTAGAGACCAGAAGATCTTCGTCTCTGTCACTAAAGAAATTGACTGAACTGATATGAGATTTCCAATGGATTCACTCGAAGGATTGGGTAGGTGTAGGATCTTGAGATGAGCATCACTTGGAAATCAGTTTCCTTAGTATTACCTTGACCCCCTTTAATAGTACGGTGTTTCCTATGACTCAAGAAATAGAAAATGAAACTACGAAAACAAAAGTCTTCATGCTTCAGATTCCTCGCATGAATATCGAAGTCTTCAAGGTCACACCAATTTCTTCACTTTCAAAGTCTTCAGCCGAAGACATTCATTTTTAGGGGTCGACTTTCACTGTAGATATCAAACTCCTCATTGACTTATAGAGCATGTGTACACTCACAAACACATTAGTCCCTTAACCTATAAGTCTTCAGTACACCAAAATCACTAAGGGGCACTAGATGCACTTACAATCTCCCCCTTTTTGGTGATTGATGACAATATAGGTTAAGTTTTCAACAGGGATAAACATATGAATTGAAAGTACTCAATATTGAGGAATTTGATTGCAAGATATAGAAGAACTCCCCCTGAGGATGTGCATAGTGAGGAATTTGCTTTTGAAGCAATGTACATTTGAAGAGTAGATTCCTGGAGAACTCCCCATATATCTTGTAATTCATACACGCATTTAACTTATGAAACGAAGAATTTGAAATGCATGATGAAATATGGTGACTGATGTAATTCAGCATGCGTGTATAACATTAATGAGGAAATAGCATGCAGAAAAGCAGAGCATACGTATCAGGTCACCATCGAACTTAAGTTTACAACTCATTCAGCAAACACTTCAGAAGAGCGAGAGTTGCAACTTAACAGAAAAACACCCATATATATAGATCCGCTTGAAGACTAACTCAAATTTATCCCCCTTTGTCATCAAATGACTAAAAGGGATGAAAAATGAGGACTAACGCCCCTGAAGAATATCATCACGAGGTTGATGGAGGAGCGTCAGTGTTGTCGAGGTCGGTTGTTGAAGTAGGGCCTACCGCAGTGTCGCCCAGATCTTCATTGTCGTCGGATCGCGGGATGAAGAATATGAGCTAGGCACCAAAGGAGGAACTTCAACTTTCTTGAATTTCTTCGGTGGAGGCTTAGACCAGCCGAAGTCCTGCTTGAAACCCATCTGCTTGAGATCTTCATCACCGTAAAGGTGATACAGTATAGCCCAGGTGCGATCAAACACTTCATTAAGGTAGTAATGGTTCTTCTTCACTGAAAATATATGTCGCAGTAATGTTGTGAAGAATTGAACCAAACTGAAGTTTTACCCATTTGTGATTGTGATTCACCTTTTGATGAAGACTGAGGAGAAGCACATGATCAGTCATCACCCTTGGAGTTGCTGCCTGGAATTTGCTTTGAGGCATTAGCGTAAGAATCATGAGTAGCAGAGTCATCATTGGTGGAGTATGATGCAGCTTTGCGAAACTGTCCATCCAATGGTCGAATGCCCTCATCCATTATAGCAGTGGCCTTGCCCTTTTCATCAGCTGAGGAAAATGTCCGCTTGAGGACTTCAATTGGGGGCAAGTAGCTGCCATGGTTGAGTGTATCAGCTTTGTAGTTGAGTGAAGACCTTGATCCGAGGAATCTCATAATCCAGGGAGTGTAAGGCTTCAACTCGAACGGGGACATTGCAACGTTTGCCAAAGTCCTCATGAAAAAATCATGATAGTTTACGGGAATACCGTGCATGATGTTGAAAAGCAGATTCTTCATGATGCCAACAACTTCTTCATCATTCGAGTCATGGCCTTTGATTGGACTCAATGTCTTCGTCAGAATGCGATAGATTGTCCTTGGCACATATTGCAATTCCTTCACAAGGAATTTGGTCCTTGAGGCTTGTCTAGGCTTCAATGGCTTCATCAGCACTTGCATGAAATGATCTGACAGCTCAGTTTCAGAGTAGATGAGACGTGCATCTTCTGGGGGAGGACTGACAGGCATGGCACGAAGCAATTCAGTGGTTGATGCCTTAGTGTCTGTTCTCTGTCATCCAGTCCAACACCCATGAGTTCACATCTTCACATTGCCGGTGATGTGCAGCGTCACATAGAATTGAAGAATGAGTTCTTCATTCCAATCACAAATGTCAGTGCAGAAATTGAGCAGCCGGCATCATGAATGGCAGCGAGGACTGGCGTAAAGCAAGGCAGTGATTCCATATCAAAGTGAGGAATATGCTCATGGTCGAAGACTTTATCCTTGTTGAATAGCATTGAAGAATAGAAATTAGCTTGACTAGTTGTCTAGAAGCGCTTGCTCCTCAGATGAGCAGAATCATAGGGATTGAAATCAGTGAAGAATACATGCTCATTGAAGAAGGCATCAGCCTTGAAATTTGGAGTTTTGGAGAATGTATTCTTCGGCTGTGGCTGAGGGGTGTCAGTGATCTGAAGAATAACCTCTGGTATGTAAATTTCTGGAGCCGCGGGCTAAGGAATTTCAGTTTCTGCTTCATTTGCAGCCTGGGCCTCCATTTCTTCAGCAGCATTTTCATCAGCACTAGTGGATAGAATTTCTTCATGAATGGAAGGGCCAGTGTGTATTTCTTCAGAGCCCATCTGAACTTCTGTTGGTGCTGGGGACTGAGGAATTTGCTGTAGTGGTGTGAACAGAGGAGAGTTGGGGTGTTGACTATCCCAAAAATCATCATTCATCACTGGAGTGGTGCAGCCAATGTCCACACCCTCATCCACTTCCATTTCTTCAATCTCGGCCTCTTCAGCACTAAACTGAGGCATTGACGATGATACCTGGGGAGTTGAAGTGAAAGTTTCAACTTCAATTTCTTCATCCATCTGCTCTGTGGAAGCAGCAGAGGGATCTTCTTCAGTAGATTCTTCAGGAATCTGATATTCTTCACCATGAGGAACAAGTTCCTTTGATGGCATGCTTGAAAGAGGAACAGCATCAATGGGATTGTCCATTGAACTTGTCAAAATCTTCGCCTTCTTGGGGGCCAAAGATTCTGAGGCAGTCGATGCTTTCCTCTTCTTCAGAGCAGCTCGCTCCACAGCTTTGGTTTTCTTCACTTCCAGAGAAGAAGGAAGAACTGGGCTTTGTGTTGGTGCAGGCGGAGCAGTGGGAGTAGGATCAATTTCTTCAGGCCCAACTGATGAAGTTGGCCCAACTTGTGCAATTTTTTCAGGCGCAGCAACAGAGTCTACAACTGGCCTAGCAGATTCTTCAGGCGCAACACTAGTGGTTTCCCTGGCAGTTTCTTAAGAGGCTGGAATTTCTTCAGCAGCCCTGGTGCTTGCAGTTTCATCAGCAGCCTGATTTTCATCAACGATGCTGGAAATTCCTTCAGTGGCTTGTGCAGATGCTTTAGACGGAATGACTTCAATGTTCACAGGAGCAGCATCACTTGAAGTGAATTTCTTCGTCAGCTTGACGAATCTGGCCTTGGCACCCTGCCTTTCAGCCTTGTAGGTGTCAAATTCCTCACTGAGCTTTTTTATATCATCTTGCAGTGCAATGAGCTGCTCAGGCGAAATACTGAGGACATTGTCCTTTAGATAGCGCTGCTTTTTGTACTGTGCTTTCTTAGCCACTCTAACTTGGTCATACTTCCATTTCTCTTCAGCAATGAACGTCGTCACCACGTGACTTTGTCCAGGAGTGAGGCCCAACTCTGGCATTGGAGCATTTGGATCCTTGTGCCATAGATCGATGAAATCGAGCATTTTCTTCTGATCGATTAGAAGGGGCACAGCATTCCCTTTGGCTCTAGCAGCCCGCTACTGTCTGTCCTTAATGATATCAGCTAATTCATCATCATCAGACGGAGTTTGAAAGACCACCTGCTTCTTGTGAGGACTTGGTCTAGTGCCTCATCCAGCATTGGCCTTGGTCTTCAGCAGAGTGGGACCGGTTGATGAAGGGTGAGCAGAAGAACTTGCTGAAGCTCCTGAGGCAATTGATATGCAAGTGGTCCTTTGGCACATGGCGAGATGCACAGGTCCTGAGGACTTTGCTGAAGGAGCTGAGGGTTTTGAAACCCGAGGAATTTGAGCAGCTTGAGGAACTGGGGCAGCTTGAGGAATTTGCCTTGGTGGCACTGAGGAGATTGGCCGTGAGGGCATTGAAGAAGAACTTGGCCGTGAGGGCATTGCTAAGGAAGGTGGTTTTTTACCTGGCTTCTTTGGCATAGCCTTATTGCTTGAAGAAGCCTCAGCAGCGGCAGCGGCAGCGGCAGAATCATCATTGAATTTCTTCACTGCTTCTTTCGCCTGCTTCGCTAGTTTAGCTTGCCGCCTGGCCCACTCATCAGCATAATCCTCACCGCGTTTAAGGCTTGTTGGGTCAGCTAGTTAGCCAGGTGCCAGAGGAGGTCTTGGGCATGGAGGGTTGAGAGTGAATTTCTTCATGTATTTGGGAGTTACATATCTGTACTCCCTCCACTCTCTTGCCCATCTTCTTTCTATCCTCTGAATGCGCACTTTGAGCTCATTCTTCATTTCCTTTCCATGAGTTGCCTCATCAGGTGTGCAGTACCCTGCATAGATATCCGTAGGGATCTCAAAAGAAGTATTAACCTCAAGCTTCTTTCCTCCTTTCTGAGGCCTTTTACCGTCTGCCATTTTCTTCAGCTGAGGAATTTGCACAATTGAGTTCTCTGAAGAAGTATACAACTTTTCTTTTAGGAACGCTGCAAATGAGTTAAGTTGATGAGAACATAGTGATTCAGCAGCAGACATGTGTACCTGTGAACAGAATATAGGTGCGAAGAATTTGGAGAGGTCATATGCGTTCTCTGAAGGTTTTGTAAAATTGAACAAGTTTGAGGAAATTGACCCAATTTGTCTTGAAGAATTTCACTAAGCGTTCTTTGTCTTAGGTTCCAAAGTTGTGTGGATCGTGAGATTCAAACAATTGAGGAATCATGAAGAAAAACATCACTTAGAGAAACAGATCAAGAACTAAAGATCTGTGCTAGGTGTTTAGAGTGTGGAGTTGAAGGATAAACACCTTTTGAAGATTTGATGAAAATCATCAGTAGAATAAATGTGGTAAAAGTAACTTTTAATTACCCTTGATGAAGAACATGACGAACTGTAAGAGTAGATTTGGAAGTTCGTCGGCTCGGATCTTCCACGCCCTAACTTGGCGGAGGAAGACGTCTACGGCGGCGGTGGAGGGAAGATTTTCGCGGCCGACGCGAGTACGACGGCGACGAGGTCGAGGCAGTGAAGCTCTTCCTCACCGGCGACGATGGAGGTAGTGGCAGCGCTAGGGCTTTAGAAGCTCGAGCGAGGGAGTGAGGTCGAGGAGTAAAAGTGAAATGAGGAAGGGAAGGGGGTATTTATAGCTGAGGTGAAAAATTGTTCGTCCACATACTGAGAGGTGGAGATCGTGTGAGATCGTGGGTGAATAGATAAGTATATCATGGAATGCGTAACGGTTTTAGCGGCAAAAGCCGAAAATTTCAGATAAGAATATTTTAAAGCGTCGTTTGCAATTTCTTCAGCTAACAAAGATAGAGTGAAGAATTTGAATGAGTTTCAAATAGAACGCACATGAAGAATTTGTGAACAGACTAGGTTGAGTTTAGCATAGAGGGTGAAGGGTCCGATCACATTCACTTAGCAGAAAAAAATCAACTTGAAGAATTAGCAATGAGTGAATGCTGTAGAGGACATAAACTCGTACATATATATAGTCAAATGAAGAACAACGAAGGAAAGAGTGAAGACAATGCAAAGTTGAAGAATTTGAAAAACTGAGGAATTTCAAAAATGAAGAAAAAACTCAAATTGAAGATTTTCAACTTTGATTGGTGGCGTGACCCACCGTATAAGAAAGCTGATTTCAGACACCGCGTACAATTCTCGTAGGGTTCTGAGAATCAATTTCTTCATTAATTTCTTCACACTTAGAGAGTTAGTATTCATTGATTGAAGAAAAAGGTTACTTTGTGTGTTGCACATCTAAGTCATCAAGTCAGCATAAGTGTTAGGATGTGTGTCCTTTTCAAAGAACATTCGAAGATTCTAGGATATTTAGCTCACACCACAAATTGCTAAATCTCTTCTCATCTAAGGGCTCTGTAAAGATATCGACCAGCTGGTCTTCAGTACTTGCATGGTCGATGGAGATGTCGCCCTTCAACACATGGTCACGAAGAAAATGATGATGAATTTGGATGTGCTTTGTCTTTGAGTGCTGAACTGGGTTGTGAGCAATCTTGATAGCACTCTCATTGTCGCAGTAGAGAGGCACATTCTTCATGTTGATGCCATAGTCCTTGAGGGTTTGCTTCATCCATAGTAACTGAGCACAGCAAGATCCAGCAGCAATGTACTAGCTTCTGCCGTGGAGAGTGATACACAGTTCTGTTTCTTCGAGGACTAACATATGAAGGATCGTCCGAGGAAATGACATGTGCCTGATGTTGACTTGCGGTCCACCCGATCACCAGCATAGTTAGAGTCTAAATATCCAATGAGATCAAAGGAATAGCCCTTGGGATACCATAATCCAAGTGTTGGTGTGTGAGCTAGATATCAAAGAATATGCTTCATAGCCTTATGGTGTGATTCCTTGTTGCTTGAAATCGGGCACACATGCAAACACTAAGCATAATATCCGGCCTAGATGCACATAGGTACAGTAAAGAGCCAATCATGGAGCGGTATACCTTTTGATCGAAGTCTTTACCATTTTCATCAGTGCATAGATGACCATTTGTGGGCATAGGAATTTTGACGCCTTTGCAATCTTGCATGTCGAATTTCCTCAACACATCCTTGAGGTAGTTCTCCTGGGATATGAATATGCCATTGTATTTTTGATGAATTTGAAGACCTAAGAAGAATTTCAATTCTCCCTTCATAGACATTTGATATTCTTCACTCATCATATAGGCAAATTCATCGCTGTAACGTTGGTTAGTACAGCCAAAGATAATATCATCAACATATATTTGGCACACGAATAATTCATCATCATATGAGTTGGTGAAAAGAGTTGGGTCAAGTGAACCAGGTTTGAAGCCTTTCTTCATGAGGAATTCCTTCAGTGTGTCATACCACGCCCGAGGTGCTTGCTTGAGGCCATAGAGGGCCTTGTTGAGTATGTAGACGTGATCTGGAAATTTTGGATCCTCAAAACCTGGTGGTTGAGCAACATATACTTCTTCCTCAAGCTTACCATTGAGGAATGCACTTTTCACATCCATTTGTTGTAAGATGATATTATGATGGTTAGCATAAGCAAGCAATATGCTAATAGCCTAAAGTCTAGCAACAGGTGCAAAAGTTTCATCAAAATCAATTCCTTCAACCTGTGTGTAGCCTTGACCTACAAGACGAGCCTTATTCCTCACCACGAGGCCATTTTCGTCTTGTTTGTTGTGGTAGATCCATTTGGTACCGATGATGTTGTGCTTGCGTGGGTCTGGTCGCTTAACAAGCTCCCACACATTATTGTGCTCGAATTGATGCAATTCATCTTGCATGGCTTGAATCCACTCAGATTCCATGAATGCTTCATCTAATTTAGTGGGCTCTATGATAGAGACAAAAGAAAAATGCCCACAAAACTTAGATAAATGTGAAGCTTTTGAGCGCGTGACGGGACCTGGTGCATGAATGTCATCGATGATCTTCTCTACTTGCACTTCATTTGCAATGTGAGGATGTGCGGGTTGACGACTTTGCTTAGGCCCAGCAGTTTCTTTAGGACCAGTTTCTTCAGCAACACCAGCATGATTTTCTTCACGATCAGGAATGGCTTCTTCAGCAGATTCTTCGGTAGGGATTACGTCCTCAGTAGCTTTGAACTTGATGGATTCCTCAGGTGACATTTCATCTAGGACAGGAGGTAGGTGCTCTCTTTGCGAGCCATTAGTTTCTTCGAACCGCACATCTACAGTTTCAACAACCTTGTGATGATTGATGTTGAAGACTCTGTAGGTGTGCGAGTCCTTTCCGTAACCAAGCATAAAACCCTCACATTCTTTCGGTGCAAATTTAGAGTGATGGTGAGGATCTCTAATCCAGCATTTAGCACCGAAGACTTTGAAATAACTTACATTGGGTTTCTCGTCAGTGAGGAGTTCATATGAGGTCTTTTTGAAGAATTTGTGAAGATATACCCTGTTGATGATGTGGCATGCAGTGTCAATTGCTTCAGGCCAGAAGTGCTCAGGTGTCTTGTATTCATCAAGCATAGTGCGGGCCATCTCAACAAGAGTCCTGTTCTTGCGCTCCACCACGCCATTCTGCTGAGGAGTATAAGGAGCAGACAATTCATGAGTAATACCAAGCATATCGAGATATTCATCGAGGCATGTGTTCTTGAACTCGGTTCCATTATCACTCCTGATATGCTTGATCTTCACACCGAAGTTAGTTGAAGCCCTTGAGGAAAATCGTCTGAAGACTTCCTGCACTTCATTTTTGTAAGTGATGATATGCACCCATGTGTAACGAGAGTAGTCATCAACTATGACAAAGCCATATAATGATGCAGAACTAGTGAAAGTGGCATAATGAGTAGGGCCAAATAGATCCATATGAAGTAATTCAAAAGGACGAGAAGTGGTCATGATAGTCTTCGCGGGATGCCTAGCTCTGGTGATCTTTACAGCCTCGCAAGCCCCACAAAGATGATCTTTGAGGAATTTGACACCCTCGATGCCAATGACGAGCTTCTTCTTCGCGAGTGTATGCACGTTCCTCATGCCAGCAAAACCAAGTCGTCGATGCCATAACCAGAATTCTAAAGCTTTTGCAAGTAGACATGTGGCAGGCTCTGGCCTTGCAGAGAAATCAACAATATACAAGTCTCCTTTACTAAAGCCTTCGAAGACTTTGGAGTTGTCAGATTCCATTAGCACAAGGCAACGAAATTTGCCAAAGACAACAACCATATCAAGATCACAAAGCATTGAGACAGACATAAGATTCAATCATAAGGACTCAACAAGCATGACCTAGTCCATGTGTTTATCCTTTGAAATTGCAACCTTACCCAGACCAAATACCTTGCTTTTGCCTTTGTCAGCGCAGGTGATATGCTTCAGATGAGATGGTGACAAATCAGTGTCCATCAACAAGCTCCTGTCACCAGTCATGTGATTTGTACATCCACTGTCGAGGACCCACTCAGTAGCTTTGGGTTGTTCATCCTGCAGATGAATTAGTGCAACTTACGAACCCATATACTTCATTAGTGAAGAATATGATATCAATTTCATCAACAGTAACAAATATAGCAATATGAGGATGTGAGAAATGAATGATTCATTTCTTCACGATTAGCTTGCGTCCTTTCAAGCACATTCCGGTCTCCAGCAAATTCTTTAGACGAGTAAGTTTGTCTGGAGACCTGACCCTGCATGAGAGATTAGTTATTTTTCTTCACCACCCACATTTGAAGGGGTGGCAAGGAGTTCATCATTCTGCGAGCTCCATAAGAAAATGATGGCATAGAAGCCAGTGCACTTCATTTCACAGAAGAATGGTTAGGATAAGCATATGAATAAGCAGAGAAATTCTTCGAGGACTTATGAACATAATGGTTTGAAGAATAATGCACATATTCATAGCCTTTAGACTTTCCCTGTGAGACATAAGTGTTAGCACGATGATGTTCATATGAGGATTTTGATCCATATGAGGAATTTGATCCATGTGAGGAATTTGATCCAGATGAGGAATTTGATCTGGGGTTCATATTCTTCATGGATGGTGTCATGATGACATTCACCTGAAAATGTCAAGGCATATTTTAGGAACCCAGATTTTCTTCATAGGGGGACCGTTCCTACAGTTAGTTCCAACATATCGAGCAAATACTTCACCGTTCTGATTCTTGAACAGCTTATAGTTAGAGTCAAATGACTCATCGGAGGAATATGAAGAATCAGAGGTAAAGCCAAATAAATTGCATGGGTCTACAGGAGGTCCTTTCACAGCAACCCATGCGGTTTTGGGGTACTGCTCAGGTTTCCAGTAGGTCCCATCAGCATTGAGTTTCCTCTCAAAGGCAATACCCTCTTTCCTAGGGTTCATGTTCAAGATCTTCTTTTTGAGCACATCACATAGAGTCTCATGCCCTTTGAGGCTTTTGTAAATGCCTGTCACATACAATTTCTTCATCCCTGCATTATCGTCAGTGACACATGTGGTATCCTCATATGAGGAATTTGTAACCACAGAGACAGTTGAAGAATTTGCAGCAAGAGAAGCATTTGAACATTCAGGTGATGAATTAGCAGATTCATGCTCAATGCATTTAAGACATGGTGTAATAAATTCTTCCTGAGCGGAACTGATCTGTTGAGCAAGAAATGAATCGTTTTCCTTCTGAGGATCTTCATAACTCGCTTTTAACTTCTCAAGATCTTGCTTTCTCTGAAGAAATTCATAAGAGAGCTTTTCATGATCACATAAGAGAGTGTTATGATGATTTTAAAGGTTGTCAAACCAAGTTTGAAGTCTTTGAAGATTAGCTGTCAGAGTGTTAGTTCGATTCAATTCCTCACCCAACAGGTCATCGCTTCTGTCTAGTTGATTTTGAATCTTTTCTAAAACCTTCTGTTGTTTAATAGAAATTTTTGCAAGTTTTGAATAGCTAGGCTTAAGATTGTCATCAGATTCATCCTCACTAGAGTCAGAGAAAGAATGTTTGAGTACCTTGGCACCTTTTGCCATGAAGCAATAGGTGGGAGCATAGTCATCGTTGCCCTTGTCAGCAGAGTTAGGGAAGCCATTTTCTTCAGTGTTGAAGATGGACTTGCTGACGTAAGCAATAGCGAGGGCTAGGCTAGCCACACTAGAGTCAGATTCCTCCTCTTCCACATTATCCTTAGATTCCACTTCAGAGTCCATTTCCTTGCCAATGAATGCCCGGGCCTTCTTGGAACTCCTCTTCTTGTGAGATGAAGACTTTGAGGATTTTCATGATGAAGACTTTGAAGATTCTTAGTCATCAGAATCGTCATCTTTGTACTTCTTCTTCTTTGATTCCTTTTCCCACAGAGGACAATTAGACATGTAGTGACCAGGTTTCTTGCATTTGTGGCAAGTTCTCTTTTTGTAGTCACGGGATGAGGAATCATCATTTCTTGAAGACTTTCTAAAACGGCTGTGGCGAGAGAACTTCTGGAATTTCCTCACGAGCATTGCTAGCTCCTGGCTCAATTCTTCAGGATCACCAAGGCTGCTACCAGAATCCTCAGCTTAGGACTCAGATACTGCCTTGGCCTTTAGTGCATGTGATCTTCCGTAGCTCGGACCATAGAGATCTCTCTTCTCATCAAGCTGTAACTCATGAGTGTTTAGCCTCTCGAGGATATCAGCGGGATCAAGTGACTTGTAATCAGCTCGTTCTTGAATCATCATTGCGAGGGTATCAAATGAGGTGTCAAGTAATCTCAGCAATGTCTTCACGACCTCATGATCAGTGATATCGGTAGCATCAAGTGCTTGAAGCTCATTTGAGATGTCAGTGAGGCGATCGAAGGTTTGCTAAACATTTTCGTTGCCGAGTCTTTTGAAGGGGTTGAAGAGATTGTGAAGAACAACAACTCGGGAGTCACGTTGAGTTGAGACTCCTTCGTTGACCTTGGACAGCCTGTCCCAAATCAGCTTAGCAGTTTCCAGTGCACTCACTCTGCCATACTGACCTTTGCTCAGATGACCACATATGATATTCTTCGCTTGAGAACCGAGTTGCTTGAATCTCTTCACATCAGTAGGATTTAGAGACGGATTGACTGAGGGAACGCCATTTTCCACAACGTACCATAGATCGTTATCAATTGCCTCAAGATGCATACGCATTTTGTTCTTCCAGTAGGGGTAGTCCGTCCCGTCAAAGGTACGACACCCAGCCAAGACCTTGATCATACCTGCAGTCGACATACCTAAAACTCCAGGCAGTTAAACCAAAATCACATAGAACAAGTGAGTACCTTGCTCTGATACTAATTGAAAGTGCGTTACATCAACTAGAGGGGGGTGAATAGGTGATTTTTGTGAATTCTTCACTAAGGAATATCAGGGTGAGGAAATTCCTAAACGAAGAACTACTTGCAGTGGAATAAGTACTCAGGTATAAGCATAACATAGCAACAACATAGTCATCTTGATGAAATGAAAGACAAACACAGAGTACAGAAAGCATAAACACGGGATAAGTAGGATGAAGACAAAACAGACTGAAGAAATAGGATTGAGTAATTAGAGAAAGTCTTCAGTCAAAGTCTTCAAACAGTAATGATCAGGTTCATCAACACAAAATGAGGAAATGAAAGGGTTGAGGAAATAGAACCAGTTGGCTTGGTGAAGACAATGATTTGGTAGACCAGTTCCAACTGTTGTGACAGTTGTATGTCTAGTTGGAGCGGCTGAGTATTTAAACTCGAGGACATACAGTCCCAGACACACAGTCCTCACTGTATTCTCCTTGAGCTAAGATCACACAGACCTCGCCCAACAGTAGTGGTAATTCTTCATAGGTGACTTCCAAACCTTCACAGACTTGGTCACTCGGCAATCCACAATTCCTCTTGGATGCTCAGACCATGACGCCTAACCGTCTGGAGGATACACAGTCTGTCATGGAAATATCACGTCAAATGTCCTAACGGAAGGACTTAGTCGTGGAACCATCACAACGAGATTAGCTTGAAGGGGTTAAACCGGACAAGGGACACGAGAGTTTTATACTAGTTCGGCCCCTTACGATGAAGGTAAAAGCCTACGTCTAGTTGTGATGGAATTGCTTGGGTTTTGATGACCAGGGAGCGAATACGCTTTACCTGATCCTCGAGTTGTTGTTTCTTGTCCTGAACCGTCGTCGGGTCGTCCCTTTATATACACAGGTTGACGCCCTACCGGTTTACAGAGTCCCGAGGCCGGCTCATACAAGTGTCCGGCTCGGTCTCTCCCTTTCCTTAACTTACAATACAAGTTGTACAACTATGGCGGTTTATAACTATGGGCCCTAATCCGCCTTTGGGCTCTGGGCCTCTAAGCTTTATTAGTGAAACACCATCTTCTTAGTCTTCATGGGCTTCAATATAGATGAGCGTTAACCGGCCCCTCCTGGCGGTTTACACTCAGTAGTTATATCCTCAACATTAGGCCCCAGATTGATTTGAACCTGTTCATGTCATCTTCAATACTTAGAAAAATTCCGTGAACATCTTCTTATGATCTTCATAAACCGCCATGATGTTTTCTCCCTGTAATACTTTGGTAAACCGCCATGACGTCATCTTCTGAAATTGTAGTAAATCATCATGACGTCATCTCTGTTATAAAAGGTTATGAGATTCCCTTCATTAATTATCTTCCGAAGATCGAGGCAATAGCTACGCCCCATTTTATCGCTTCGGCTCCTCGATTCTTGCGATCGCCTGTTTTATCCATCCACCTTATACATAGGCTCTAGGGTTTGTTAGCTTTCCCCTTCCGCACTTCTTCCTCTCACCGCTCAAGCCCGACAGCTCCACCGCCGCCGTCGACCTTGAAGCTCTGCATCAACCTTGGCCGCTGCATCACCCTGAACGCACCAGAGATCCACAGCTTCTCCTCCGCTGCTCCTGCGAATCCGGTAAGCCCTTCTCCCTCAACCCTAGATCTGCATTAGGGTTTCAGCACTCGGCTGTGTTCATCAGTGTTCATCCGTGATTTATTACTTTGCCTTTACTTTCCTTTACTGTCTCGTTGAATCCAGTCCAATCTAACCTTTTCCTTCTGCGGCCAAAGCTATAATCCTGTTTTGCCTCACCGTAGTATCATTAGAATCACGAACAGATCCCATCTGGATCCTCTTTATTCCACTATCGCCATTTTAGGGTTCAGAAAATTTTCTTTACTAGGCCTTGGTAGATCCAAAATTTTAATATCATCTTGTGAAACCTGTTTCCTCAGCACTTAATGAATTTTAGCTCTGCTTCTTCCACTATAAGCGATTTAACTTTGTAGAAAATCATAATCCGCCAGGTACCATTAGCCCTCACTTTAAACCGCCAACATGACTTGAGCATCAATATTCGGTTTAAAGTGCATACATGCTCTGATTTAATCCCCCGGTTTAACACCGGTTTATGCACATCAATCTTAAACCGTGATTCGGTATTCAAACTTCCTTTACAGCTTATCATCAAAAATGGTCAAACAATTTGCTGCTTGCAATTGGGTTCCTTCCCGGATCAAAGAGGAACAGCTAAACGGATATGTACTGACTGGCGCTTTAGCCAAAAAGGAGGTCATTCATTGGCGAGTCCCTGGCCCTGAGTGCCCTCCTGAACCTCAAGATGGAGAAGTGGTCGTATTTATGCAGCATCTAGACCGAGGATTTAGCCCTCCCGGATCAAAGTTTTTCCGGGATGTGCTTGCCAACTTTCAGCTCCACCTTCAAGATATTGGACCAAATTCTGTGTCCAATCTGTGCAACTTTCAAGTGTTCTGTGAAGTCTATCTTCAAGAAGAACCAACTGTTGAACTCTTCGGGGATTTTTTCCACTTGAACTGCCGCACTGAATTTTTTGATGGCCCCAACACTGAACTTGGTGGAGTGTCAATTCAAAAAAGGAAAGAAGTTGATTTTCCTCATGCCAAACATCACAGCCACCCCAAGGATTGGAACCAAACATGGTACTACTGTCAGAACACCGCTCCTGTTGATGAAAACCCTCTACCGGGTTGTCGTGCTCATCGTCTCAGCAATGGCCACCCACTGCCTCAATGACTCTCTGCCAAAGAACAACAAACCTATGCACCACAACTTGCCAAGCTCCGGGCTTTCCTTGCAAACGGTTTAACTGGTGTTGACCTTGTCCGTTGCTGGGTTTCATGGGGTATCCTGCCCTTAAGCCGCCACCCCGGATTAATGCATGAATACACTGGGAATGTCAAAGATCCTCAACGGCATACTGAAATACCAATGACTGACGACGAGGTCACGGAGTCCGTAAAGAAGATGCTAGATGAACCGATCGCTGAGTGCAGCAAAACCGGGCTATGTCCCTTTTATGCCAAGAACAAACTGCCAGCCGTAAGAAGTTTACCCTTCTGTTTTTAATTTGTCTTCCTTTTAACATATTCTGAGTTCCTTTTGTTTATCCTTACAGGCCAAAGATCCTTTCTGGAAGAGAAAAACTCAAGACAAACCGGCGAAAACTCTTCGTGCCAAGAGCAAGGTCACAAATAAGCCAGCCAAAAAGAAAACCGCCGAGTCCTCTGATCCGCACGAAGATGTCGATGATTCGGAACAAGAGGTAGAACTTGATTCCCTTGGTTCATTTTTCGTACACCTTATTGACAATGACTATTATCAGGATGATGCTGAAGCCAGCCGTGCTGACCATGTAGAGGTAATCTCCATTTCCTCCGATTCAGACCATGTGCCGGTTCAAAAACTTCATCGTGTAGTTCAGAAAGTAAAACACTCACATCCTCTTGCTCATTTGGATCCATAATTTTCTTTGAAGACACGGCAACATGAAGGTCGTCGCACAACCCGGCACAGTGGCCAACAAGTCACTTCCTCCGGTTTACCAGACACCCCAAACTGGAAGCTTCGTCCAGAGGTCTCTTGCTCTTCTAATAAATCTTATCCCTTGGCAGGTTGCTTCCGATACCCACTTAATCCGTCTGATTCGAATTATCAGGTGACTTCCAACTCTTCATCTGGCGACTCGTCAACTACTCAAATGCTTTCCCTCAAGACCGTCCCTGGGTAAGTACCTTGTCTTTTAGCTTTACCTTCTTATGTCGGTTTACCATATTAACCTCTGTTTGATATTGCAGCGCCAAAGCCCGACTGAGCAAGAAAGCAAAGACCAATGCCCCCACTGATGAAGTTGAACCAGAGAGGACTTTAGAAGGTGCTGGTGGAGATGCTGATATTGTTATGGATGACCCTGTCCCGCAAGGTCAGAACACTGCTGTTGATCCGTCGGAAGCTGGTCCGATTAATCTTCATGTTGATCCATCAAGCCCGCATGCCAATCCTCCAAATCCAACTGTTGATCTGCCTAGCCCGGCCAGAGCCTCAGATAAACCGGCAAGCCCAAATACAGCAACTGATGATGTTGTGATTACTGGGTTTGGCCACACTTCTCCTGGCAACCCTGTCGCTTTGTCCAAGCATAGTTCCAAGGTGGAAGCTGATGCTGTGGAGAAAGGCAAATGGAAGACTGACTTGACAAGCTATGCTCATCTATGTGCTCAGGAGCTTCATTCTGGATTTCTAAATCGCCTGTACACAAGCCGTGATTATGAGGTCGGATTAGTCAACATGATGAAGGAGCGCTATGAGGTAACTTCCATACTGTAAATTTTCTTGTACTACATATCATCTCCATTGTAGCCCCCAAGGGCCGGCTTATCTTGTCAAAATGAACCGGGACTTTATGCTCAAAACTTTTGTCCTTGTTGAATTCCTTTGCCTTTGATTTTTTGATCAAATACACATTAGCCCCCAAGTGCCAAGATTAATACTTGTATTGATCCTTGGGACTTTAAATAACAGCCAGAAAAGAAACAATCCGCATTAGCCCCCAAGTGCCAAGTATATAACTTGTTATGTGCTTGGGACTTTAAGAAAATATTAACATCTTCATCATCTGTCCTTGTAGACTGATATAAGCAACAAAGAGTCCCAAATCGCCGATCTTCAAGAGAATATCAAGTCCCAGCGGGCCGAAACCTCCAAGGGCACAGATGAACTGAAGGGCGTTTTAACTGCCATGGAGCAATTAAAGGGTGATTTCAAAAATGAGTGTGTGGTTTGGGAAACCGAGAAGGCTGCTCTGTTAAAGCGGGCTGAAGATGCTGAAGCAGCTCTTAAACTGGTGGCGGAAGAACTATCTGGGTTAAAGCATCAAGTCAATGCTATGACATCTGCAATATTTGGTAAGTGCAATTTCTAAGAACTTTGCTGAAACATCTGTGAAATTTCCGGTTTAACAATAACTTCCTGAACCATTGCAGGTGGTCGTGTTGCTCATCTGGGCTCAGATATGCGGATGAAGTTGAAAGTTCCTTACACGTTGATAGAACAACTGTATACCGGTGCTCAGCGAGTCATCTGTGCATCCTCATACAACAAACTGGCACCCATCTTGATCAAGGATACACTGGCCAAATTGTCTATGACCCCGGCCCAGATGGAAGAGGTAAAGCGGTCTGCCGCAAGAGCTGGCGCTTTAACAGCCCTGACTCGGGCTAAGGCGTGGATTGCTGATCTTGATCCGGCGAATATCGCAAAGGGCTATCCTGGCGAACAAGAAGACGGGTCAGAATTTGATGCGGAAGCCCTCAAAGCACTGACCAAAGAGATGCGCCCTCTGGCAAGCCAATTGCAAGCATCGGTTCCACACAGGAATAATCTCTTTAGTGATGCTCAATCACTTTGGGGTTTGTAGGTTTGGGTTTGGGATTTGGGTTTTCCTCACTCGATGATTTTTGCTCAAAGTCCTCCGAGGATGGGATGCTCTCAAATGACAAGTGTCAATTTCTCTCAGAGCAACCAACTAGCTAGTGGTTGTAGGGGCGGCTATTTATAGCCTAGGGAGCAGCCCGACATGATAAGACATAAATGCCCTTGGCTGATATGACTGTTAGGTGGTAGGATATTTTGGACAGCTGGCGCGTGGCATAGCAATGGTCGGATTTGAGGTTCGAATTCCTCAGGGCTATCATGTTCATCACTGTGTACGCAAGCCGCAATGGCGAATTCCTAACTCCTCAGTTAGAACAAATTCCTCAGAGACCAGAAGATCTCCATCTTTGTCACTGAAATTGACTGAACTGATATGAGATTTCCAATGGCTTCACTCGAAGGATTGGGTAGGTGTAGGATTTTGAGATGAACATCACTTGGAAATCAGTTTCCTTAGTATTACCTTGACCCCCTTTAACAGTACGGTGTTTCCTATGACTCAAGAAAGAGAAAATGAAACTACGAAAACAAAAGTCTTCACGCTTCAGATTCCTCACATGAATATCGAAGTCTTCAAGGTCACACCAATTTCTTCACTTTCAAAGTCTTCAAGAGAACCAAAGTCTTCAGCCGAAGACATTCTTTTTTAGGGGTCGACTTTCATTGTAGATATCAAACTCCTCATTGACTTATAGAGCATGTGTACACTCACAAACACATTAGTGCCTTAACCTATAAGTCTTCAATACACCAAAATCACTAAGGGGCACTAGATGCACTTACAAAAGGACACCGCAAGATTGAACCCAAAGCTAAGCACTTCTCCCATTGCAAGAAAGATCAATCTAGTAGGACAAACCAAACTGATAATTTGAAGAGACTTGCAAAGATAACCAATCATACATAAAAGAATTCAAAGAAGATTCAAATATCTCTCATAGATAAACTTGATCATAAACCCACAATTCATTGGATCTCGACAAACACACCGCAAAAACAGTTACAACGAATAGATCTCGAAGAAGATCGAGGAGAACTTTGTATTGAGATTCAAAGAGAGAGGAGAAGCCATCTAGCTAATAACTATGGACCCGAAGGTCTGTGGTAAACTACTCACAACTCATCGGAGAGGCCTTGGAGATGATGTAGAGGCCCTCCATGGTTGACTCCCCCTCCGGCGGAGCGCCGGCGAAGGCTCCAAGATGGGATCTCGCGGATACAGAAGGTTTCGGCGGTGGAAATAGTTTTTCGTGGTGCTCCTGGATGTTTTCAGGGTATGGAGGTATATATAGGCGAAGGAGGTAGGTCAGGGGAGCCACGAGGGGCCCACGATGGTGGGGCGCGCGCCCACCCCCCTAGGGCACGCCCTCCTGCCTCAGGGTCGTCTCGGATGCTTCTTGACGTCCACTCCAAGTCTTCTGGATTGCGTTTGTTCCAAAAAGATCGCTCCCGAAGGTTTCATTCCATTTGGACTCCATTTGATATTCCTTTTCTACGAAACACTGAAATAGGCAAAAAAACAGCAATTCGGGCTGGGCCTCCGGTTAGTAGGTTAGTCCCAAAAAATGATATAAAAGTGTAAAGTAAAGCCCATAAACATCCAAAATGGGTAATATAATAGCATGGAACAATCAAAAATTATAGATACGTTGGAGACGTATCAAGCGGTCAAAATTATCCTTAGTGAGGACTAAGAAAAAGTTTCTCGGTTATGGGGGTGATAAAGAGTTCACCATAAAGAGTTACGTTGATGCAAACTTTTACACCGATCCAGATGACTCTGAGTCTCAATCTGGATACATATTAAAAGTGGAGCAATTAGCTAGAGTAGCTCCATACACATCATTGTAGACATAGAATATTTGCAAAATACATAAGGCTCTGAATGTGACAGACCCGTTGACTAAACTTCTCTCACGAGCATAACATGATCACACCTTAGTACTCTTTGGGTGTTAATCACATAGCGATGTGAACTAGATTATTGACTCTAGTAAACCCTTTGGGTGTTTTTCACATTGCGATGTGAACTATGGGTGTTAATCACATATAGATGTGAACTATTGGTGTTAAATCACATGGCGATGTGAACTAGATTATTGACTGTAGTGCAAGTGGGAGACTAAAGGAAATATGCACTAGAGGCAATAATAAAGTTATTATTTATGTCCTTATATCATGATAAATGTTTATTATTCATGCTAGAATTGTATTAACCGGAAACTTAGTACATGTGTGAATACATAGACAAAACATAGTGTCCCTAGTATGCCTCTACTAGACTAGCTCGTTAATCAAAGATGGTTATGTTTCCTAACCATAGACATGTTTTGTCATTTGACGAACGGGGTCACATCATTAGGCGAATGATGTGTTGGACATGACCCATCCGTTAGCTTAGCATTATGATCGTTACAGATTCATTGCTACTGCTTTCTTCATGACTTATACATGTTCCTCAGACTGAGATTATGCAACTCCCGAATACCGGAGGAACACCTTGTATGCTATCAAACATCACAACGTAAGTGGGTGATTATAAATATGCTCTACAGGTGTCTCCAAAGGTGTTTGTTGGGTTGGCATATATCAAGATTAGAATTTGTCACTCCGTGTTTCAGAGAGGTATCTCTGGGCCCTCTCGGTAATGGTCATCACTATAAGCCTTGCAAGCATTGTAACTAATGAGTTAGTTGCAGGATGAAGTATTACGGAATGAGTAAAGGGACTTTCCGGTAACGAGATTGAACTAAGTATGATGATATCGACAATCAAATCCCGGGCAAGTAACATACCGATGACAAAGGGAACAACGTATGTTGTTATGCGGTTTGACCGATAAAGATCTTCGTAGAATATGTAGGAGCCAATATGAGCATCCAAGTTCCGCTATTGGTTATTGACCGGAGATGTGTCTCGGTCATGTCTACATAGTTCTCGAACCTGTAGGGTCCGCACGCTTAACGTTCGATGACGATATGTATTATGAGTTATGTGTTTTTGATTACCGAAGTTTGTTCGGAGTCCCGGATGAGATGACGAGGAGTCTCAAAATGGTCGAGACATAAATATTGATATATTGGACCATGTTATTCGGACACCGGAAGAGTTACGGGAAGTTTAGGGTAAAACCGGTGTGCTGGAGGGGTTACCGGAACCCCGCGGGGGAACTAATGGGCCACCATGGGCCTTAGTGGAGAGAGAGGAGGGCTGCCAGGGCTGCCCCTCCCCCTTTGGAGTCTGAATAGGACAAGGGAAGGGGGGGGCCCTTTCCTACTCCCTCTCCCTCTCCTTCCTTCCCCCTCTCTTCCTTGAAGTGGAATCCTACTAGGACTAGGAAGTCCTAGTAGGACTCCTCCTCTTGGGCGCCCCCCCTAAGGGTCGGCCGGACTCCCCCTTGATCCTTTATATATGGAGGCAGGGGGCACCCTAGGACACACAAGTTTCTCTTAACCGTGTGCGGTGCCCCCCTTCACAGTTACACACCTTGATCATACCATCGTAGTGTTGAGACGAAGCCCTGCGCCGGTAGCATCATCATCACCGTCGCCACGCCTTCGTGCTGATGGAACTCCACGCCGTCGTGCTGATGGGACTCACCCTCGTCCTCAACTGGATCAAGAGCACGAGGGACGTCATTGAGCTGAACATGTGCTGAACACGGAGGTGTCGTACGTTCGGTACTTGATCGGTTGGATCGCGAAGAAGTTTGACTACATCAACCGTGTTATTGAAACGCTTCCGCTTTCGGTCTACGAGGGTAGGTGGACACACTCTCCCCTCTCGTTGCTATGCTTCACCTAGATAGATCTTGCGTGTTTAAAGGATTTTTTTTGAAATTAATGCGTTCCCCAACAGGTATACTTGTTATAAGCGAGGTATAACATTTGCGCGTCTATAGAGACCTGCTATTTAATTGTTATTTTTGAGAAACCTCGCCTTCTTTACTGCTCAATAATTAAAGGTACAATGTTTTGGTCGTGTGGAGACCCCAGCCAAACATGATGACCTACACCTAAATTACAACCAAACTTGGCGAGATTATGCGCTTAATTTAAAACTCTACGTTCATGATTGAAAGTACATGAAATCATATCATTTTTCCTAGCAATTATTTCCTGGATGATCGCACCATGATATCCTCCCGACCCTTGCTTAATGTCCTTCACCACTTCCTCACAATCTGAAGCAACGTGCATCATCTGAATTCCCAGGTCCTCTGCAAAGTGCAAGAGCTTCTCTACACGCAAATGCTTCGAGAAGAGTTGGGTCAGTAATGCCTGCATACACAACAAGAGAAGAGCCCAGGTAAAGCCCGGTGCTATCCCTGCATACTGCTGCTGCCACTCCACAATGGCCGTGTCGAGCTACAGCTCCGTCGACATTGATCTTTGCTTTATCCCCCATCGGAGGCAGCCACCTCTGGGCTTCTGCCACCCTAGGACCCGACATCGCACCAGAACCCTTCTTTTTGCTAGTTTATGCAGTCCTCGCAAATCCATCAAATATGAGTTAATGAATGAATTTGTTTGACTTGGGCTCTGAAAGATAGCTTCATAGCCTACTTTCCGTCTTGTGTACCAGATAGACCATAGGGTAACAACCATAGTTGTAAACTGATCATGGCTCAACGACTCCTGCATGTCAAAGAGAAAGTTCTGGGCGCCCGGCTCCTGATTATCTCCCATACACTGCACCACCTCTGAATCTGACAAGGCCCAAATACAACGCGCCATGGTGCAAACTAATTAGTGCGTGTCTCCAAGAGTCTTCCCTCCCACAGAAAGGGCATGCATCAACCGTAGACATGTTCCGTTTCTTTAGCACATCTGTTGTCGGCAGTGAGTGACGCGTCAGTCTCCACAGGAATATTTTCACCTTAGATGAAACCAAGAAACTCCAAAGCGTAGTCCAATCTTCCTCCCATCTTGAGTTATTCAACGCACCACTTCTCCCTTCGAGCCAGTCTTCCCGCTGCATTTTGGATTTGATAATGAATTTGTATGCAGAGCTAACAGAGAAAACACCCTTCCTATCTGGGTGCCACGCCCAAAAATCCTCCATATTCTGTGTGCACACCGGAATTTTCAAAATAGTATCCGCATCGACAGGCAGAAATACACTACGGATGTAGTTGACATTCCATTGTGTTGTACCTGGAATTAACAACTCTGAAACTTTAGATGGAGGATCGGCCACACGAGGTAAAATTGGTCTTAGTGATGATTCTTTTGGTAGCCAATTATCTGTCCAAATATCTGTTGATTGCCCATTGCCAATCCTCTTGATGATACCTTGTTTCAAGATTTCTCTGCCCAATTTAATGATCTTTCAGTCAAATAGGAGGGGCAGCCGCCCATTGAGCCATCTTAGTGGGCCGGGCTATTTCACTGAGCAGGAGCCATCCTAGTGTAGTGAATTGAGATCAAGAATTGTAGCGAACCAGGACAGAGCACTAAAGAGAACCAGACCTGGAACGGCAACAGAACGTGTTATGTAGCAACCATGTACTGTAGCAACTCATTTTTAAACATGATTTTTTTTGATAAAAGTGAGCATATGTTTTAAAATATGTGCATTCTTATAAACTCAAAAAGGTTCATTTTCTAAGTATTTTTTGTAACGATTTTTTTAAGTTTTTTTTGAATATTTTCCCAAATTCATGAACAATTTTTTTAAAATAAAACATTTTTTGAATTGGTGAAATATTTTCAATTTATGAACGCTGATCGAAAATTGAAAAAAAAATCAAATTGACGAACATTTATTCAAATATGATTTTTTAAAAACAAAAACCTTTTTTCATATTGGCGAACAATTTTTCAAATGGTGAACATTTTGTAATTTGTGACTTTTTCGAAAAAGGAAAAAAGAACAAAAAATATAATATTGTGAAAACAAATAAAAATTCTTTGCAAAAAAAGTAAAAAAAATAAAAATGAAAAATATATGGGAAAAAGCGGTTCAGGAACCCTTGCTTCTGGAAGGTTTGCAAAACAGGCAAAACCTAGGCTGGAACATTCCAGCCCAAAACCGCGTTTGCTATGAACTAGAATCGTTCGGCAGCTACATGTGTGTTTCGACCACAATGTTACGCAGTGAGCATCACATTGGAAATGCAGCGTATATTTCCTATTTAGCGAGTTGCTGAATGTCCATGTAAAGCATAATTGGTTTGCTACCAATATTTGGCTTGCCAAATGTTGGCAATATCAAGACATGTCAACTATTGGCAACTTCATGTGAGATAGGCAAAATAACTTGTAGCCAAGCAAGTAGTTGCCATTATTTGGCACAATGTCAAACATTGGCATGCGAATTTTTGGCAGCAAACCAATTATGCTCGTAGTCCTTTTTGCCGGTCTACACCATTGAATAACAACAACTAGTAGAATATTTATCTCATGTACTCATGAGTACTAGAAGAAAAGTCTTCCTGTATATATGAAAAACGGCTAACTGGTTCACTTTGGTAGTGCATCCAATCTAAGCATGATATTTGTTTTAATCTAAGTGACATATTCCCATTCAGATAAAAATTATTTTATATTATTCTATAAAAAGTTCATATATATTTAGGAAATATTCATCTTATGTTTAAAAATTATCCGTGGTGTATTTAAAAAAATATTGAATGTGTGTTTAGTTTTTATTTCAAGTTATTAGAAATTTTCAAGTTACTAAAAGTTTCACATACTCTAACTAAAATGTTCATGCTACTTAAACACCAACATTCATGCTGTTAAAACGTTTCACACAGTTTACAAAGAGTTTCACATTATTTTACAGCAATATACACATGCGTTAAACGAAATGTTCACGCTATTAAAAGTTCCATGCTGTTTAGAAAATACTAACCGTTTTCCAAATTGTTTACCTTATTAAAACAATCTCGCTCTCTTTACAAAACATATCACAGTATTTTGGAAAAAAAATACAAACTTAAAATAAAATTTCCATGCTACTAAAGAAAGTTTAGGTTCTTTGCGAAAAATCACTACATTGTTTCTACAATAAGAAAATCTGGTGTATCTTACACTGTGGAGTAAAGAAGTAAACGTGGAAGGTAAAAATAATATAAAAAGGAAGGAAAAAATAAAATAAAATAAAACACGAAGGCAGAAAGTAGAAATGGAAAAAATAAACAGAAAACATAGAAGAAAAGGAAAGAAATAAAGAAACAAAACTAGGAAAAAATGACAAAAAAAATTGAAACCCGGACAAAAGCATAACAAATACACTAAATCAGGACCAAGCCATAGAGAAACCGACCACACAAATGCACTAAAACCAGACAAATGCGCTAGCTCTAACTTGCAGTAGGCGAGATATAGATTCAGCGTTATACAAGTATTTTTGTCAGAAAGAAAAAGGTTATACAAGGGCCCGTAGTTTATTTTCATTCCATAAGAAATAGAAACATAAATGGGCTAAAAAAATTACCAGCTCCGTTCAAATTATCCGTACTAATTGTTTTTTTCACTTCTCTCTCTAGAAAAAATAGTCCTCACCGGCCCAACATATCAATTTCTGTCATGAGTTCAAAAAGTTCCAAAATGCAAGTGGGTTTCTACGTATGGCCATGTTTTCAGGGACAATGAGTTAATTGCTGATAGCAGAGTACTTGAAGTCAAACATCTCAAGCTGAAGCCAGATTGATCATGTTTAGCCATGTGATTCTTTTTTTGCGGGGGAATGCCTATTCGGTGCACTTTATCTCGAAGCCAACAAAGTTATATCATGAATAAAAAATGGGAGTAAGAAACTAGGAGGGACATCATCCCAAAAAAATAAAAGACTTCGACTCGTACAAATGTTTTGCTAAGTTGAGCGCAACTAAATTTGCATCCTGCTCGCAATGCTGAAAGAAGATTCCAGCAATGTGTTGTGCCTTTGCGTACATTTCCATCAATATAGCTGAGGAGGGACCAAATAATTCAATGACTCCAGTGCATGTATTAATAAAGTCCAAACAGTCTGATTCCACCGTCACTCCCGAGCATCCTAGTCTTTCCAGTAGTTCAAATCCTTTGAGCATGGCTAAGGACTCCGTCGATCCAGCATCCAACGCATGGGATATAGGTTCAGCAGCACCTGTAATCGCTTCACCGGAATTGTTGCGTAAGACAGTCCCCACAGCTCCCGTGCCATCATCATGAAAACCCACGGAGAGAAAGGGCCGGAGGCACGCGGCAGATGGAAGGGACGAAGCAGCGACCGTGATCGCCATCGCCGCCGCCACGCAGCAGGAGGACACCAACGCCTGCGACGCGGAGGCAACGAACGAGGCGCTGCTGTACCTAGGATTAAACCCTGGCCAGCACGGGCTTGTCAACGCCGTCGTGGTCGCGACCAGCACTGGCCCTTCTGCGATTCCTCGGATGGTGCTGCCAGAGCCGCCCCATGTGTTGGCGACTCGCCCGATTCCCAGCTTCCACGTCTAGCCGCAAGCCTCTCGACTCTCCGGGGAATGCTCGCTGATGGTGAGTGTGGTGGCGCCTTCCACGCCCACGCCCGCACCCATCGATCTCAACGCCTCGCCGGTAGCCGGTGGCTCGTCATCTGGTGGTCCGAGGAAACACACACGTGAGATGACAACCGACATGTTCCCCAGCGCCCGCAACCTGTTCGACACAATACCGGCGGCTGACGACGACGACTTCATGCAGAACATCAACTTTAAGGGTGCTACGGTGACCGCTGGCGGTGCCGCCACGACTGGCTACGATCCCGATGAGACACAAAGCCAAGACGGACGAAGAGCGTTCACGCTGTCGACCTTTGATCAAGCTGGCATGCAGGCTGCCTTCATGCAAGATCAGGTCGGCCTGGACCTGGACGGCTTCCCGCTCGACCACGAGTTTCCAGAGGACTACGAACTCGAGGAAGATGATGAGTTGGACATCGACGACGAGCCTTTGTTCGAGGACGAGGTCGCCAACCAAGCCGCCGGGGCAAAGCCGAAGCGCAAGAGCAGGCGGACGAAGGGATACACGGCGGCCAATGACAAGCTCCTTTGTGAGTGTCGGAGGGACATTGGGCAAGACCCCAAGACCGGCGCCGAACAAAAGGCATCAACCTTTTGGACTTGTGTTCATCGTGAGTTCCATGAACGCAAGAAGTTTCCGCCATACCAAATCCAAAGCACCACTACTAGGGAAAACCTTATACACAGCATCTTAGCAGTAGCGCTGGACAAAACAGGGCGCTACTAGTACTTAGTAGTAGCATTTTAAAATAAACCACGCTACTGCTACTACTTTAGCAGTAGCGGGTGCTAGGAAAATGCGCTGCTGCTATGTTTGTACTGGGCGCAGATGGCTAGCCCCACTTAGCAGTAGCGCGTATATGCAACCAGCGCTACTGCTACGTTCCATAGCAGTAGCGTGTATCTCGGAAACGCGCTACTATTTACTTACCTTATCCTCACCACGCGCCCGATCCTCTCACTCACTCTCCTCCTCACTCACTCTCGCCCGCGCCAAACCCGCCGTCCGCCGCCGCCGCACTGCTCCTCCACCGAGGTACTCCCTCGGTCCCTCCTCCTCCTCCTCCCCTTCCTCCTCATCCCTCCTCCTCCGTCCGCCCTCCTCCCACCGCCCCTCCCTCCTCCTC
>NC_041383.1:89970134-90006328 GCF_002162155.2 Triticum dicoccoides
GGCCTCCTCCCCCTCACTCCTTCCTCCTCCCTTCCCCTCCTCCCTCCATCTTTTTTTTCTGTTTTTACTGTAGTTTTTTTACTATTGTATAATGTAGTTTTTTTACTGTTTTTAGTAAGTGTTTAAAATAATTAGTAAGTAAATTAATAAAACTAGTTGAACTAGTTTATTTTTAGTAAGAACTAGTTGAATTAATAGAACTAATGTATTTTTAGTAAGATAATTATATAACTAGTTGAACTAGTTTATTTTTAGAAAGAACTAGTTTATTTCTATTTATAGTAAGTTTATTTTTAGTAAGAACTAGTTGAATTAATAGAACTAGTTGAACGTGTCACATTTGTTGTTATTTTTTTTAGTTTAAGCAATTATTACCGCATCAACGTCGACGATGCCTATCCCGCATCTTCGTCGTCGATACCCGTCGTTCGCTAAGGTTTTAGTTGTATTAGTGATGTTATATGTATGATACTATTTGTGATGTATTAGTGATAACTTATAGGGTTTTTGTTTTTGCAGAAATCTAGGAGCCCTTCCATCATACCGGCTGTCGTCCCCGTCACCGACCCCCTCCGACCTCGAGGTGAGACCAGGCAAATCTCCATGTCAATATGAGTCCTATAAGATATGATGTAGATAAAAACATGTATATCTTGTGTTGCTCAAATAGGATATGTGGTTGTCCAAGTGACCGGTCATGTTTGTAGGTTACACCTTCGAGTGGCCTATGTTTTGCCAGAGTGTTGATTAATTTCCATTCCGGCAAATTTCAGGCGCTCGATATGTCCTTTTTTTTAGCAAAGGTCATGCCGGAATTTTTCGTGAATTTTGGCATGACTTGTGCTAGAATATGTAGGAAATATCGAGTGGCCTGGATTTTCTAGAAAGATAATTAAACAATATTTCAGGTTGACGTTAAGTCTGTCGAGGCCGAAGAATCCCGACTGTTTTCGTGGGGGTCGTTTCTCCTGCTTCTCCTTGTTCTAGACCTTTGTTATGCACTAGGGGAAGGAGGAGTAACGACCATCACCGACGGTCGCAAATGTCAAAGAGGAATCAGTGAGGGAGAGTCTCCACCATATATGAGAGGACGAAGAATCCCGACTGTTGTCGTGGGGGTAGCTTCTCCTTTGTTCCCGTGTGCTAGACAATTTGGTGTAATGCACTCGGGAACAAAAGGAGGATCTACCATCACCGACGGTCGAATATATACACCACGTGAGCTAAGAGTTTTCAAGAAAAGACTCGGCAGACCAATAGTCAACCCGTGATGAATAATAATGATCTAATTTAGTTTTTGTAGTACATATATTTAATTGTACAAGTTTAATCTTTGAATTATGAACATAGGAAATGTCGTCGGATGAAGAAGGTCCCGGGGAGTGCTCCTGGTGCGGCGACAACCGGGGTTTCTGCGACAGACCTCACTTGGTAGAAGGTCGGCGCTTCAGCATTAAGCTCAAGAAGGGCTTCGATTGTGATACGGTAAGCTATGATGCAAATTGTTTTTTCATAATAAAGCTCGACTTCTACTACTTCAACGTGTAATTTTCGTCTTTTACAATTCGACTAGCTTATCACATGCCATGCAAGACGCTATGTCTTGGAGAGGATGGGTTTTGAAGATCATGAGAGGAATGAAACAAAGAAAATTAACCTAAGGACCCGTCATGGTATGGATTTTGAGATAAATCTATACAAATATGAGAGCATATCCCATTTTGGTTTCCCGGGTTGGGAAGCACTTTGCAAGATGTATGATTTTCAAGACGATATGTTTGTCACCATGGATCTTGCTGATCCTGACATCGAGGTGGACAATTTGGACATTTGGGTCCTTGTTGATACGCTTCCAATTCTACCGATACGTGAGTTTCTCAAACATAGTTACTAACTAATTTATGTTGTCTATTTAAAAATAGTTGACAGCTTATTTCCATTGATAGCTTATTTTCATTCTTCAAAGAATGTGCGGAAGATGGTAGACGGAACCCACTACACTAATGGCTCTAAGTTAACTTATCAGGAGAAAAATCATCTGGTCGCATATTGTACTGACCTTGGGAATTACAATGCCTATTATCAAACTCCTCCACATTATGGTCAATACGTGCCACTAGTGCACGTGTGATAACCCACAAGTATAGGGGATAGTTGTAGCCTCTTTCATAAGTAAGAGTGTCGAACCCAACGAGGAGCTAAAGGTAGAACAAATACTCTCTCAAGTCCTATCCGACACTGATACGACTCTACGCATGCTTAGTGTTCGCTTTACCTAGAACAAGTATGAAACTAGAAGTACTTTGTAGGTGTTGTTGGATAGAATTGCAAGATAATAAAGAGCACGCAAATAAAAAGTAGGGGCTGTTTAGATAAATATGCAATAAAGTAAATATAGCGAGTGTGGAAAAGTGGTGGTAGGTGTTGTGAAATTGTCCCTAAGCAATTGACTACTTTACTAGATCGATAGCAAGTTTTATGTGGGAGAGGCCACTGCTAGCATGTCATCCCTGACTTGGAATTCTATGCACTTATGATTGGAACTATTAGCAAGCATCCGAACTACTAACGTTCATTAAGGTAAAACCCAACCATAGCATTAAGATATATTGGTCCCCCTTCAATCCCGTATGCATCAATTTCTATGCTAGTTTGAAGCTTCTGTCACTCTTGTCCTCCAATACATAGTCCTATCAACATACAACTAACCCTATGGTGTGATCCACGCGCACGCTCATATGATGGGCACGAAAGGACAACAACATAACCACAAGCAAATTAAACCAATCATAGCATCAATCACCGATAGGACAACGAAAATCTACTCAAACATCATAGGATGGCAACACATCATTGGATAATAATATGAAGCATAAAGCACCATGTTCAAGTAAAGGGTACAACGGGTTGCGGGAGAGTGGACCGCTGAATATAGATGGGGGAAAGTGATGGAGATGTTGGTGAAGATGATGGAGGTGTTGGTGTAGATCGCGGTGATGATGATGGCCCCGGGCAGCGCTCTGGCGCCACCGGAAGCAAGGGGGAGAGATCCCCCCTTCTTATTCTTCTTCCTTGACCTTCTCCCTAGATGGGAGAAGGGTTTCCCCTCTGGTACTTAGCTCCCATGGCATGGGAGGGGCGAGAGCCCCTCCGAGATTGGATTTGTCTCTCTGTCTCTCTCTGTTTCTGCGCTCCTGGATTCTGCCCTATCACCGTTTCTTTTATATCCAGAGATCCGTAACTCCGATTGGATTGAAACCTTCGCCCAGATATTTTTCCAAAAAATAGCTTTCTTGCGGCCAAAGTAGAGCATCAACCGCCTTACGAGGGGCTCACAAGGGTCAGGGGCGCGCCCAGTGGGGCCAGGCGCGCCCCCTGCCTCGTGGCCACCTCGGGCACCATCTCACGTTGATTTTACTTCCCAAAAATCATAAATATTCCAAAAATAAGCTCCATCTGTTTTTGTCCCATTTGAACTCCATTTGATATGGGGTTTCTGTGAAACAAAAAAAACACGCAACAAACAGGAACTGGCACTGGGCACTGGATCAATATGTTAGTCCTAAAAATAATATAAAAAGTTGCCAAAAGTATATGAAAGTTATAGAATATTGGCACGGAACAATAAAAAATTATAGATACGATGGAGACGTATCAGCATCCCCAAGCTTAATTCCTGCTCGTCCTCGAGTAGGTAAATGATAAAAAAGATAATTTTTGATGTGGAATGCTACCTAGCATAATCTTGATCATATGTCTAATCATGGCATGAATATTAAGACACGAGTGATTCAAAGAAATAGTCTATCATTTGACATAAGAACAATAATACTTCGAGCGTACTAATAAAGCAATCATGTCTTTTCAAAACAACATGGCCAAAGAAAGTTATCCCTACAAAATCATATAGTCTGGCTATACTCCATCTTTATCACACAAAATATTTAAATCATGCACAACCCCGATGACAAGCCAAGCAATTGTTTCATACTTTTTACATTCTCAAACCTTTTCAACTTTCACGCAATACATGAGCGTGAGCCATGGATATAGCACTATAGGTGGAATAGAGTATGATGGTGGAGGTTGTGTGGAGAAGATAAAAAGGAGAAAGTCGACGCGGCTAATCAACGGGCTATGGAGATGCCCATCAATTGATGTCAATGCAAGGAGTAGGGATTGCCATGCAACGGATGCACTAGAGCTATAAGTGTATGAAAGCTCAAACTGAAACTAAGTGGGTGTGCATCCAACTTGCTTGCTCATGAAGACCTCGGGCATTTGAGGAAGCCCATCATCAGAATATACAAGCCAAATTCTATAATGAAAATTCCCACTAGTATATGAAAGTGAAAGCATAGGAGACTCTCTCTATGAAAAACATGGTGCTACTCTGAAGCACAAGTGTGGTAAAAGGATAGTAACATTGCCCTTCTCTCTTTTTCTCTCATTTTTTTTATTTTCTCCTTTTTTAATAGGCTTCTTTGGCCTCCCCTTTTTTTATTTAGGCTTCTTTAGCCTCTCTTTTTAATTCCAGAGTCTCATTCCGACTTGTGGGGGAATCATAGTCTCCATCCTTTTCTCACTGGGGCAATGCTCTAATAATGATGATCATCACACTTTTATTTACTTACAACTCAATATCTAGAACAAAGATATGACTCTATATGAATGCCTCCGGCGGTGTACCGGGATGTGCAATGATCTAGCGTAGCAATGACATAAAAAAACGGACACGCCATGAAAACATCATGCTAGCTATCTTACGATCATGCAAAGCAATATGATAGTGAATGCTTAAGTCATGTATATGATGATGATGGAAGTTGCATGGAAATATATCTCGGAATGGCTATGGAAATGCCATGATAGGTAGGTATGATGGTTGTTTTGAGGAAGATATAAGGAGGCTCATGTGTGATAGAGCGTATCATATCACGGGGTTTGGATGCACCGGCGAAGTTTGCACCAACTCTCGAGGTGAGAAAGGGCAATGCACGGTACCGAAGAGGCTAGCAATGATGGAAGGGTGAGAGTGCGTATAATCCATGGACTCAACATTAGTCATAAATAACTCACATACTTATTGCAAAAATTTATTATCCTTCGAAACAAAGTACTACGCGCATGCTCCTAGGGGGATAGATTGCTAGAAAAAGACCATCGCTCGTCCCCGACCGCCACTCATAAGGAAGACAATCAATAAATAAATCATGCTCCGACTTGATCACATAACGGTTCACCATACGTGCATGCTACGGGAATCACCAACCTCAACACAAGTATTTCTACTAATCCACAACTACCCACTAGCATGACTCTAATATCACCACCTTTATATCGCAAAACTATTGCAAGGAATCAAACATATCATATTCAGCGATCTACAAGTTTATGTAGGATTTTATGACTAACCATGTGAATGACCAATTCCTGCCATCTCTCTAAATAGATATAAGTGAAGCAAGAGAGTTTAATTCTTTCTACAAAAGATATTCCCATGTTTTAACAAATATAAGTGAAGCAAAAGAGCATTCTACAAATGGCGGTTTTCTATGTGAAGAGAAACAGGCAATCCAAACTTCAAATGATATAAGTGAAGCACATGAAGCATTCTATAAAGCCATACTCAAAAGATTTAACTGAAGTGCAATGAGAATTCTATAAATCAACAAAGGCCTATCTCATACCAGCATGGTGCATAAAAGAAAAGTGAAAACTAAATGCAAAAGACACTCAGAGACTTGCACATATCGCATGAACGAAACGAATCCGAAAACATACTGATAGTTGTTGAAGAAAGAGGGGATGCCTTTCGGGGCATCCCCAAGCTTATGCGCTTGAGTCTCCTTGAATATTTACTTGGGGTGCCTTGGGCATCCCCAAGCTTGAGCTCTTGCCTCTCCTCTTTTCCTCATATCGAGACCTTCTCGATTAAACACTTCATCCACACAAAACTTCAACAGAAAACTCGGTAAGATCCGTTAGTATAATAAAGCAAATCACTACTCTAAGTACTGTTAAAAACCAACTAATATTTTGTTTTTGCATTGTGTCTACTGTAATATAGCTTTTCCATGGCTTAATCCACCGATAGAAATTAATAGTTTCATCAAAACAAGCAAACTATGCATCAAAAACAGAATCTGTCAAAAACAGAACAGTATGTAGAAATCTGAACATTCACCATACTTATGTTACCCCAAAAATTCTACCAAAATTAGGAAAAATAAAAAATTTGTACATCAAGACATTTCAAAAAGAATCAGTATTGTTTTACGTTCCAGTTAAAAATGTAAAATCGTGCACTACAGCCAAAGTTTCTGTCCTGCACCGTACAAACCAACAAGCATTGTAAACATCCTAAAGGCAAACCTTGGCACATTATTTTTATAATACAATGGAATTGTACAAGGGGATAATTATTTTTGTTGAAAAGTTTCTGTAATCAAGATTCACAAAGTTTCCGTGAGCATGAACAAAGTTCAAGGAGCTCTCCCACTTCAACAATGCTTGTCTCTCTCACTTTCACTTTCCTATTTGAAAAGGTTTTGGGTTACCCTCTTTATTTTTATTTTTGTTTTTAAACTATATAAAAGCACTCAACAGAAATAAATGACTCTCTAAAACTTCCGGGTTGTCTCCCTGGCAGCGCTTTCTTTAAAGACATTAAGCTAGGCATATAGTGCTCAAGTAATGGATCCACCCGAATCCCAAGGTATATCAAAGCCAATTTTAATTAACAATGATTTGTAATTTAGTAGTGAGCACAAAGTAACATATATCATGCAACAACAAAGTCTAACTCTCTTCTTATGTATCGGCATGTCATAAAAGAACAATTCATGCACACCAAGTAAAGGCCAATGCATAGTATAAACAGTTTCTTGCAATTTTATCATATTTGAAACATAGAGATGTGGAGATATAGTTCCTATCTCATAATAATTGAAAGTAGGAGCAGCAAGCACATGCATATTATATCTATCAAAATAATCATGTGCAACGGTAAAATGCAACCCATCAACATAATCCTTAATAAGCACAAACTTCTCCGATATAGTGTAGTTTGGAGAATTCAAAAGGATAACAGGACTATCATGTGTGGGTGCAATAGAAACAATTTCATGTTTAACATAAGGGACTATAGCAAGTTCATCTCCATAAGAATCATTCATATTGGCATCTTGGCCACAAGCATAGCAAGCATCATCAAAAAGGGATATTTCTAGAGAATCAATGAGATCATAACAATCATCATAGCAATCATCCTTCGGTAAGCACAAAGGGAAATTAAACAATGTATGAGTTGAAGAGTTACTCTCATTAGAAGGTGGGCACGGGTGATCAATCCGCTCTTCCTCCTTTTGTTCTTCGCTCTCCTCATCATCTTTTTCATCCAATGAGCTCACAGTTTCATCAATTTCTTCTTCCATAGACTCCTGCAAAATATTAGTCTCTTCTTGGACAGTGGAGACTTTCTCAATAAACGCATCAATATTGGAGTTATATTCATAATTTTCATAGCAATATCTAAGTATAGCAAAAATTTCGGGTCTGTAAACTGAATCATCAAAATCTTCAAACTCTTTAAACATAGATTCAATCTCATAAGCACCCATAAAAGCAATGAATTCTTCTATTTGTTCCACATCATAGTAATCATAGATACCATTAGCATAAGAATCCAAGGTTTTATTATCATTGAATTTGCATGAAAAGGGAAGGTGTGGAGACTTATCCTAGAGCAACAAGTATAATCATGTCTCAAGCGTAGATCCCGAGCATACCAACGCAACATATAAATTTGATCCCATAATAGTTTCCTTTTTTAGTCAAGCGATAATCCCTAAAGTATTCACGTTGATACGACGTGTCTCCCATAACAAAATTGAATGGGGTTTTCTCAGGATTATCAAAGTAGTACATAACTTCTTTCACATAACAAGCATCGAGGGTTTTAGGAGGTTCCCCATCTCCATGAGTAGCAACTACACCTAATTTTTTTGATATTCCGTGTTCCATATCCATAATTAAAGATAGAGAAAAACTTAGAACAGCAAATAAAAATTACTTAGTGATAAAGCAAACAAGCACACACGAGAATATTTACCCCACGCTATGACTCTCCGGCAATGGCGCCAGAAAAAGGTCTTGATAACCCACAAGTATAGGGGATAGTTGTAGCCTCTTTCGATAAGTAGAGTGTCGAACCCAACGAGGAGCTAAAGGTAGAACAAATACTCTCTCAAGTCCTATCTGCCACTGATACGACTCTACGCACGCTTAGTGTTCGCTTTACCTAGAACAAGTATGAAACTAGAAGTACTTTGTAGGTGTTGTTGGATAGAATTGCAAGATAATAAAGAGCACGTAAATAAAAAGTAGGGGCTGTTCAGATAAATATGCAATAAAGTAAATATAGCGAGTGTGGAAAAGTGGTGGTAGGAGTTGTGAAATTGTCCCTAAGCAATTGACTACTTTACTAGATCGATAGGAAGTTTTATGTGGGAGAGGCCACTGCTAGCATGTCATCCCTGACTTGGAATTCTATGCACTTATGATTGAAACTATTAGCAAGCATCCGCAACTACTAACGTTCATTAAGGTAAAACCCAACCATAGCATTAAGATATATTGGTCCCCCTTCAATTCCGTATGCATCAATTTCTATGCTAGGTTGAAGCTTCTATCACTCTTGCCCTCCAATACATAGACCTATCAACATACAACTAACCCTATGGTGTGATCCACGCGCATGCTCATATGATGGGCACCAAAGGATAGCAACATAACCAAAAGCAAATTAAACCAATCATAGCAATTCATCAATCACCGATAGGATAACGAAAATCTACTCAGACATCATAGGATGGCAACACATCATTGGATAATAATATGAAGCATAAAGCACCATGTTCAAGTAGAGGGTACAGCGGGTTACGGGAGAGTGGACCGCTGAATATAGATGGGGGAAGGTGATGGAGATGTTGGTGAAGATGATGGAGGTGTTGGTATAGATCGCGGTGATGATGATGGCCCCTGGCAGTGCTCCGGCGCCATCGGAAGCAAGGGGGAGAGAGCCCCCCTTCTTCTTCTTCTTCTTCCTTGACCTTCTCCCTAGATGGGAGAAGGGTTTCCCCTCTGGTCCTTAGCTCCCATGGCGTGGGAGGGGCGAGAGATCCTCCGAGATTGGATCTGTCTCTCTGTCTCTCTCTGTTTCTGTGCTCCTGGATTTTGCCCTGGCACCGTTTCTTTTATATCAGGAGATCCGTAACTCCGATTGGATTGAAACGTTCGCCCAGATATTTTTCCAAAAAAATAGCTTTCTTGCAGCCAAAGTAGAGCATCAACCGCCTTACGAGGGGCTCACGAGGGTCAGGGGCGCGCCTAGTGGGGCCAGGCACGCCCCCTTGCCTCGTGGCCACCTCGGGCACCGTCTCGCGTTGATTTTACTTCCCAAAAATCATAAATATTCCAAAAATAAGTTCTGCTCGTTTTTATCCTGTTTTAACTCCCTTTGATATGGGGTTTCTGCGAAACAAAAAAAACATGCAACAAACAGGAACTGGCACTAGGCACTGGATCAATATGTTAGTCCTAAAAATAATATAAAAAGTTGCCAAAAGTATATGAAAGTTGTAGAATATTGGCATGGAACAATAAAAAATTATAGATACGATGGAGACGTATCAACCTGTTGAACCACGATAACTTCCATGGAGATGCCCTGGTAAGATTTTTTACTATTATGACATCTGTGCATCTTTTGCATACTTCTAAAACTGAACTACATTGCTAACTATGAAGTTATTACTATGTTTTTCAACAAAAAATCTCGATGGATTGTGTCCCTCATTTGATGTATCAAAATGGTTGCCTTGATTTTTGAACATACAGCCAGGTCGTCCTACGAATCTCACCTGTCCATACCGGATTTCTAAAACCGGTGAACACATGATAATCAAAGAATGGAAAAAATGTATAGACAATTGTAAGGAGGTTCTTGGAAGCAACATTGTGCGAAAGGCAAGAATTGGAGATAGGATAATCTCCATTCTCCATAATGGAGAGTCAGGGGCTATCTTGTTTTATGCTATTTTACCTAAGAGAATATAGTAGGTCCTAATAGAATGTAGTAGGTACTATGAGGTACAATATGTTTATGAGAGTTGATGATGAGGAGTAGTTGTGATTATGACTAGTGACCAACTTGCTATGTGATGTCTCATTGATGAAAATGATGATCATGAGGAGGTGTTATATGACAATGATGTATTATGATGATAAGTTGTTAATGATATGATGATGATGATGATCATATTTATTATATCACTGGGTGAAAGAACCACATATTAGTTTCAAGTGGATGTCCATCCACTTGAAACTAGTCCACGGTTCTTTCTCCCAGTGATGTAATAACTCATTATGATGTAAAACAATCTCTAAATTGCTGCGGTATGAAAACTTGTATAAAGGTGTATGAATACAACATGAAATAGTAAAATACGGAATAATAGTAGTAGCGTGTGCTGGGAGAAGCGCCACTACTAATTACCAATAGCGCTCATTGTAGAAAGCGCTACTACTAAGTCGATATAGTAGTAGCGTGGTCTAACCCACGCTACTGCTAACCTTTAGCTGTAGCGCCTTACTACTAGCACGGTTCCCCGCGCTATTGATAGTCATTAAACCCGCGCTACTGCTAGGGTTTTCCCTAGTAGTGCACGCGCGGGTGGGTGTCCATCTCGAAGCAATGGAAGGTGATCCAACAAGAGTGCAACAAGTTTTGTGCCACTCTTGAGAGCATCAAGGCACACCCCGTGAGCGGCATCGGCATGCAAGACATGGTATGCATGCAAGCGCCCCTCTTTTGTGGCATTCTATTTATGCTTGCACGTCCATTTCCATATCCATTTGCCAATATACTTGCATGCAATTCGTTTGTAGGCATTCCAAGCTTTGGAGGCATTCAAGGTCCAACACGATGGCAAGTCCTTCAACCTCTCCCATTGTTGGAGGGTCATCAAAGACGAGGAGAAGTTCAAAGTGCAATATGCCGCCCTCATGGCGCATGGGGGAAAGAAAGTCGTGGAGGAGGTTGGCGAGGGTGAGAAGGCACGGCTGCGGAGTAAGACCAACTCCAAAAAGGAGGACAAGCGGGATGCGACGTCAATCGCCTTGATCGCAAGCGTGGAGGGCAAGATGACCAAGAAGGACTCAATGGAAGAGAAGCGCCACCGAGACAAGGAAGAGAAATGAACGCCTTCATGGAGATCCAAAGAAGGAGCCTTGAGATGGAGGTGGAGAAGCAAGTCAAGATGCTTGAGATGGAGGTGGAGAAGCAAGCCAAGATGCTAGAGATCGATGCCGCCAACGCTAAGACCAAGGCGAAAGAAGTGTCTCTCGCTAGCATGATGACGAGGGTGGAGATCATGAAGGTGAATCTCAACACCGTGTCGCCAAGGAAGAGGCCGTGGTTCAAGAAGATGCAGGCCGACATGCTCAAGTTCGACGACGAGTGATCTATGGCTGCGAGCGCCATCCTTTTTTGTATGCCGACAAGTGTGCCGGCATGACCACGACCGTGATGACGTGGTCGAACTCCCGACCCTTTTTGTGTGCTAGCATGTGTGCCAGCCATTGTCAAGTGCGACATCATGACCCGTGTGGTGTTTTTTTGGAGCTGACATTGTATGTCGGCCGCTGGTATGGTGCCGGCATGAACTTTTCGGGTGACGGCATGGCCGCTGGTATGATCTATGGTCGCGGGACTTTTTCAAATTTGTGTGCGGACATAAAATGGGTCACGGGCGTCCAGAAATTGCAGAGGAGCAGGATCCAAAGCGGTGGCTGCTACAAGAATGGAATATTCCAAAGCATTCGCTTCTGAAAGAATTTGAACTAATTGTGCTACAGTCGAGCATTTTTGTCAGAACGAACAATGAATGAATGTGGGCGGTCAACCAGGTAAGCACGTGCCCAGGAAAGAAAGGACTAGGGAGGGATTGAGAGAAGCTTTCACAATGGAGCGAGCTTGTTGTAGTTGGTCTAAAGGGGGAAATAAAGGACTGTCCCGCTACTACTTCCTTGATTCCCGGGAAAGAAGGAAGGCCGAGGGTAACTAACTCTTCCTTCTGAAAAATATATATCCCAGCTCGTTTTCATCGAGCCTTTCCCTTCTTCCAGCTTTTTCCTATGAATTTGATATACTTCAAAAACGAATCACTCTTTTCTGTATGAATGGCTCACTCTCCCATTATTTTCAGCTAGGGCAGCAGCTAGACCCATATCTTTTGATGGCGAGCATCGATCGAGATCCTTCGGTGAAAGCTAGAACCAACTCTGCGAGGAAAGCGGAAGCAAACAGTTATGATGTGGTTGATAGTGTTTTTAGGGATAACCTAGAAGAGGATTTACTAGAGTATAAAAATCTTGTACGCAAGTTGGCACAGCGCTTTCAATCAATCTCGCTCATCTGGTCTGCCCGGTCAAATCAGCGATCATGCCCCCCTTATTATAGTGGAGGAACAGCTTCATCAGACTCATTCCCTTGCTAATCCGCCTTCAAGCCTTGTTCCTTCTTCCGCTTCATCTATCATAAAATTCTATATGCCACAAATAGAAGTAGAAAGAAATCCTAGCATTGAGATTGAATCCAGAGGAAATCGCAATCCAATTACCGTGAGAGCGAATTAACAGAGTCAATTCAACTAAGTGGTCCAAATAAGAATAAAGGAAGGTAATGAAATACTTCATTAACAAGGCCCGTTTAATTAACAATTTTAGCTTTCTTTGCTCACCAACTTTTTTCTGGATCAAAGGAAGCTATTCCCACCTTGATTTCTATCAAACTTATTAGATAGTAAAGCAGACAAGTCTGAAATGGAATGTTTGATTGGTATATTCTTATTTGTAACACGGTTATCACAAAACTTGGATACCGGATTACAACACTATAGGCAATGAACCACCACTAATGGCTAAGATTAGCAAATGCAGTTTTCCTGTCCCTCAAGTGGAGTATTTAGGGCATGTTATCTAAGGATAGGGTCTATCTACAGACCCCCAGAAAATAGTTGCCATCAAAGAATGGCCAGCACCCAAGACTATCACTAAGTTGAGGGGTTTTCATATGGCTGCAGAAAAAGAAGATTTGTCAAGAATTATGGGATCAATTCTAGGCCACTTCATGACTGTCTAAAAAAAGATTCATTCCAGTGGTCAGGTGCTCAAATTGAGGCCTTCACAACATTGAAGAATTGTCTGGTCACTGCTCCTGTTATGGCTTTGCCTGATTTGACCCTACCATTTACTTTTTAAACAAATGCATCAGGTCAAGGTATTGGTTCTGTCCTCATGCAACAAGGCAGACCAATTGCTTATTTCAGTAAAACCCTTGGACCCAGAAATGCAGCTATGTCAACTTTTGATAAGGAGAAGCTTTGGCTATTTTAGAATCCTTGGAGAGATGGCGCCACTACTTTCTTGGTTCCCAATTCTTTTATTGATCAAAACTAATCAACAGAGACTTAAATACATCACAGAACAAGAAGTCTTTGAGGGCATCCAGCACAAGCTTATGTGAAAATTGCTTGAATTCAATTACAAGATTGAATACAAAAAAAGAAAAAAGGTTGCAGATGCTTTGAGCAGAAGACTGCTCAACCGGAGAACTGACTCCGAACTGGAAACTGACCGATGCCACTTTCCCGTTGGTGGGCTCATCATGAATTAGGTCGGGGTGGCTGGTGGTTTCGGGATCCCGTAGAAAATGCGTCTTTTATGCCTCAGGTATTAGCCACAGCTCGTATTCATTCACTCAAGTGAATTGGTTTAGTTGATGAATCAGGGAGTTCATCTGATGATTCATCAACTGATGAATCAGGGAGTTTTCATCTGATGATATGGACTATACTCTGAAGGAACACCCCCCCTGAAGGGAATGAAAGCCGTCTGATAATCTTTCTATTGGTTCCCCGAAGAGAATGGAAAAATCACAGAAACACTTTATATATGTTCTGTTATTTCGAGACTAGTTGGAAGTTCCTAAAAGCAGGGAAAGCGATAGTTGACTTTTCTTGAGAAGTAGGGATCCAAGAATGACAAGTGTCGCACTCACGAGGGACTGCCAGTGAGATACTGGAGGAAGGTGGGGATGACGTCAAGTCTGCATGGCCCTTATGGTCTGGGCCACACATGTGCTACAATGGCAATGACAATGGGAAGCAAGGCTGTAAGGCAGAGAGAATCCTGAAAGATTGCCTCGGTTCAGATTGTTCTCCGCAACTCGGGAACATGAAGTTGAAATAACCTTTCGCTCAATACTCAAATCTACAATTGAAGCATCTGAGGTTGCATCAATTGAGGAAACACGACATAAGAATTGTTATATCTCCAAACTGAACGTGCCAATCGCCAAATACTTTGGCAATTTCCCCGGGTCTGATGAAGCAATATAATTTTGAACGAGACCCGTTATAGTTTAGGGGGAGCAGATGCAAGCTTTTTCTTTACATAGTCGGCCAAATGACTCAGCGGCTTCGTGCCGCACTGGAGTGATCCAATATGTGGTTCTGCACGGGCTGAGAGCCTACATATCACTGAGATGGGCCAAGGAAGAAAAAGCACCTAATGTTCGTTAATTAAAATTCTCTTTGCTTAGCGCCCTTGTGTTTCGAATAGAAAGCACTGGAGATATCTGTGGAACTTTTTTTTTTCTTAGGGCTGATAGGATCCTTGACAAAATAGTCTTGGCTTGTAACCCAGTATTTATTGGACAATATAACTGGCTGCTGACTACGCGTGGCTATCCTGCTAATACTGGCAACCAAAGACATGAGGTTCTTCATACCAACATAATCATTCTCCCAGTATTGGAAACATATTTTTGTAATAACATGAATGTCTTTAATCTTTGTGTACCTTCCTATTTGCTCTGTCAGCTCACTAGCTGCTGCAAATATTTTTTGATTGGGATTGCGGTTTCGCTGGGCTTACTTTCTTGATGAGGTTTAAGGTATAGCAAGTAAGGCCATGCCTCCTCCCTGATTGCAGAAATTGTTGACTTTAGAGAGAAGTAATTTGTCCTCATGTTTCGAGGTCTCAAGAAAAGGGCGTGGAAACATATAGAAACTCTTGAATGGAAATTGAAAAGAAATGTAGCAAGAGTTCCTTCGGAAATGGTAAGATCTTTGGCACAAGAAGAAGGGGCGACCCATATCATCTTGACTTGGTTCTGCTTCCCCTCTTTTTTTAAGAATACCGAGTCGGGTTCTTCTCCTACCAGTATCGAATAGAACATGCTGAACAAGATCTTCTTCATGGAAACCTGCTCGATTTAGATCGGGAAAATTGTACAGATTTTCACCAAAGCAGGATTTCGGGCAGTAGTAGGGGTGGTGAAACTTTAGATGTCAAATGCCACCAATTTTTCTGCTCAAGATGCATGAATGATCTGACTAGAAAGTCATTCAAAATTTGATCGAAGAACCAGCGTTTATTGAAGAAGCTCTAGAGTTGATTACAAAAAGTATGAGGTAAAAAGGCCGGCTTGTGGTACTTGGGGCCAAGAGAAGTGAAACCTTTATCGAAGCAAGACCCTGATGAGGCAAGGAATTCTTCGACCAATGATATCATGGTATCAGAGTCGCCGATCGAGATTGCCATTGGAGTTTCCAGCTGGGAGGCCCAGTCTCCTACAAGCAACTTATCTTCCTCTTTCAAAAAGTAGCAAAGCGGTGCAAGTTGGAAGCCTGCGGGCAAGTCTGTTCTAGCGCCTCATTCTTTACATCCTTGCATTAGTCTCTTCCTTTCCTCCTTGCCCTAACTTGAACTGGCTGACACTAAAATGGCAGGACTTTCTAATGATGGCACTGGCTTGGCTAGATCGACATGAACTTCTATTAGGACAGCAACTGTCTCGTTTGGAGTCCCAAGAAAGGGCTAACCCTCTATTGCTTTCAATTAATAAATTACTTTGCACAAGGAAGAAGCTCGTGTTAAAGATAGTTTCATCCAGACCGAACCCTACCTTAGCGTCTCATCCCCACCCCCTAGCCCGCCGATAAGCCTGCATGCTACTATCACTTTCGTCTTCGAAGTCTCCATTCCCATTATCTTTATTGTGTGGGTGTGAAGTTCCCACGAGATACATAGGGTAAGATCTATGACCAGGCGGCTGCATCGAGTTTCTCTTCTTCCACTATCGGATCGGGTGTTTTCTCCGTTCGGTCGGCTTGGCCAGTCCAGAAGTAATACGAAGTGAATGGGAACTTTGCGCATGCAGTGCTAACAACTTTCGACTCGAGTACAGTAGGAATAGTTTCCTTAACCTGAGTGACCAAAGGAAGAACGCTCTTGATACATTCCATTCGTAAGATCGCATTGAGTAGGTGGCTCTAGCCTGCCAGGAGCCCATCCTGAATAGTAAGTTCGGATTGCTAAGATAGGAGCAAAGCCGAACGTAAGCATCGGTATGGATCGACTGGCCCGCCCACCGTCACCACCGGAACTTTCACCTCTCGGCTCAGAGAGTTTATCGCATCCATATCTTCTTGGGGCTTCTGGTATCTTCCAACAAACCAAACTTCAATCGATATCCTTGCATCTCCCACTGTACACCATAACACATCCCATACAATCGGCCCGAAGAGCATCAATGAGCAGGCCTACTAAATAGGCATAGAGATACATTAGCCGATTTTTCTTACAACAACTTTTGAAGCACTCTACACCATAACACATCAGAATGGCACCTTTTGAAGCACTCTACGGGAACCTTTGTCGTACCCCGAGTTGTTGGGGTTGGCACGTACCGACCGACGGGGCCATAGAAGATGAAGGAGAGTCCTGAGAAGATTCCACTTATTCTAGATTAAAAGCAGTTCAGGAGCAGGTACACCGACCACAATATTTTGAGTTTGCAATAGGTGATCATGCTTGACTTCGGCTTGAACCTACAAAAGGTGTGATGCATTTTTGAGTGAAGGATTAGATATAGTTGACCGATACATCGGACCTTTCTTGGCCCATATCCCCCTAGCCCTTGTTCAAAACAAAAATATCATAGATAGACGGAGAAACCATTCCCAAGTGATAATCAATGGAATGCTTGATTTGATTTGCATTCACGCCTTTTAGAAAGAGCCACTCAATGCAATTCTCTTTTAACCAGAACTGAGGTTGACAGTACTGAAAGATAAAAGAATGGTGGATAGATGGATTCACACCATCCCAAAACCGAAATACAGATAGACCAAAAAAAGACGAAAATAAATACTCCACCACCATCCTACCTACTAGCATGTATTAAGCAAAGATCTTCACTCATTCATTAAGTAAGTGCCTACGGTGAGACCCACAACAAACGAAGGGGATGGAGGGAGACCGAAGAAGGAACAATTGTCTTGACTGGTTGTTTTCACCTTTCAAACGAAGGCCACTACTCTTTGGAAAAGGTCCACGAGTCGAATCAGTAAGATTTCATCAAGAAGATGAGGGTGTCGTGTCGGATCTTCAATCGGGGCAAACAACGGATGCTCGGGATAAAGCTGGACTTTGATTGGTTTTTGATGGATATGAGCTTTCCCTGAATAAGGATCAAAATATGCTTCCTAAAACAGCATGCGCGATGGTGGGCCGAGTACATAGCATAACGTATATCAAGTATCCAACGCCTTCCAAATAAGGAATGGAAGCTGACATAATAAAACTACATCTTGCTAATGTAGGTGTAGACATGTATTCTAAAAGGAGTGACAATATTGGGTGTAAGGATTCTTCTATGCAAACATTGTACCAGCCTCGATACAGGGGAAGCACCTACAACATAATCACTCATGGAATCTCTTATGAAATCCCATACTTTTTATCATTTCAGAACGATCAACATACTGTGTGACTTCTATGTGACAGTTCTTGCATTTCGTTTGTTGCTTTGCATGAACATTTAGATATTGGAAAGCGAACTCCCTGAATTAGGAATTTCATAGATAGAGACCCACTCGTTCTAATTCTGTGATTGCAGTTTCTCAAAATGGATCATAAAGTTGATCATGTTTACTAACTCACTCCCGAAGTAGAAGTACCAGACGAGGTAACCAGAAGATAAGGCCACTCGGCAAGACTAGACTAGATCTGTCCACAACTGGTACTTCGCATGCCTTAGAAGTAGATTTGAATGAGAATGAATTAAATGAGCAAACGTTACTAGGAAGGTGAACTCGCTATCAAACTACTGCCTGCGCTAGGGGAAGCGCGAAAGAAAAACCTACAAATCCATTTATGGATCTATATGCTCCGATTGGAACTGGAAGTTCCAGAACTGGCGGCTATGTCAAGTCAATGGTTTGTCTGCCCTGCAACCGGTCTTGAATGGCTTCAGTGAATTGTTTGCTGAGCCTACAGAGTGACCTCCTAGGAGGATAATAGACCACAAAATACCCTTACTACCAGGCACTAAACCTGTCAATCATTAGAGAAGGGACAGAGTTCAAGATAATACTATCTTGCCTGTTTGGTAGAGAGAGTCCGAGGGAGAGGGGGGTTTTCTTGGGGATCAAGAAATTGAATAGATAGGGCCCCACAAGTTGTTAATTCGCCAAATGAGACTTTCTCCTCACCAAATTGAAGCATGAGCTTAGCATCTTTCACATCGATGATAGCCCCTGTAGTAGCTAGAAAAGGTGTCGGCTACCGACAACTTACTTCATGCTATTACTAACACTTATGACTGAGCCGCACTTGCTTTCCAAAAGAAATAAAGTGGTGGGCCTACCCATCCCAACCTGGGGTATGCTGGGATTCGCAAAGAGCAACACCTTACGATGTTCATGACCAATCGGATCTTAACGTACCAGTAGGTACCAGAGGAGATTTCTCGTAATGCCAGACCCAAAAGTCCTCCATCCGCATAGCAGCAAAAGTAGGCATTTCTTTGATACTTACTCACCTGTGGCTAGGTTTACCACCATTCGAGTACTACTATCACGGGCTGCCTCGCACAGTCTTCTCGTTCATCAGATGGGCAGACGACTTTCCTTAATGGGGAGTTGGATGAGGAAATTTACATGGAGCAACCAGATCAAGAGTACCCGCACATTCGCCTAACCCCGGGTTTTTTTTATCAAAATGAAGATTTTTTTAGAAAATAAGCCCAAAAAGCAACTGACCTTGAAAAGAATCACCAGTTACTTGATCCATCCCTGCGGTAAGTGGGAACGAATGTGACAGCCGATGGTAGTAGGATTTCCATAGGTTGAGCTCCTTATATTTTGACTTTTCTAAGGATAGCCGAGTAGATATACTAGAATGGGATGAATCGAGCACGAGAAATCACTAGGCACGGGGGAGCCGTAAGGAAGAGGATTAATATCGTTATAAAGTTCACGAATTCGATTCATTTTGGAATTGATAAGTGAACACGGAATCTCGTCTTGTTCCCCTTGGTTCCGAGTCGATTCTGCTTGTCTAAATCATTCAATCCATAAGTTTTTGTTTTTTCGATCGGAATTTGGGTCAGCTAAGCACTTATTTTCTCTTTCAAAAGTGGTGATGGTGTGGGTAAATTCAATCGATATCTTGTTTCCCCTTTCCAAGGAAAATATCGGGTTTTTTTCTAATTCGCACTGCTTTTTCTTGCATCAAAGAAAATAGAGAGAGAGAGAGCAGATGGATCATATCCCCCATAACAAACACTCATTCCTATCTATTTATAGAAAAGAAAGATCTTCGTCACGGACTTTTTCTTTGTTCTTTTTCTTTAGACTGGAGGAATTCCTCATATCCAAGGCAACATTTTTTTATCCCGAAGGAAAATCAAAGAAGAAGAAAGCTTTGGTATTCTCTACTTGAATTTAGGAAGACTCTACTTGTTCACCTGTGTCGGTTTGGGGTACGGTCAGTTCATCGTGTAACCAGGTTCACCTATTTTTTTTCTGTTGTTGCTCTTCAGAATGATGAATGGGATTGTGGCACTCCACTCACCGACAACGCGGAAGGATGCCGCCGAAAAGAATGGAACGCTGCTTCATGCTGCTGGATGCGTCGGATCCCATATAAGAAGCTCGCTCTTTACCCGATCATTCAAACATTTTGTGGGCGGCGCGCCTGCTCACTTCTACTTAAACTTTTTTCAGTGAAATACCAACCAACACATAAAGCAATAACCAGATAGATAGAATGATAACACAAAAACGTATAAAAAACAAGAAAATGGATGCGCTAACGCGCAACGGCTTTCACGCTAGTTGCTCAATCCGTTGCTTGCTTCTCTTCTGTCTTTGAAAAGTGAGGATTTCCTATCTGATCCAAGGGAAGGAAGAGAGGTGGAAAGTGTTGCTGTGTCAAATCGAGATTGTGTGGGTGTCCGCTCATGTTCGACGCTATCGAAAATCATGCATTGGATGGATGCCCGGGCATTAAGAAGGAAGGACACTTTCAGAGGCGAAAGCTGCCGGATTACTCTACTGATCTTCTCTCTCTTCAGAAAAATGGAACCTTCTCAGAGACTCCCTTTGCACTGAGAACACAATTCAGAACCCTCCTTCTCACAAGAAGGCAAACCTTGTACGTCGATCGAATCTTCTTTTGCATCCAGAAGAGAGGCTGTGGGCTATCCGAGTGAGTGGTTCAGGTGACTACCGGAGTCATTGATTAAGCAGGTCAGATGGGCTTAGTAGGGCTCGAACCTACAATATCACCGTTATGAGCAGTACGTTTCAACCAATTAAACTATAAGCCCAATCGGATCTCTACATCCCGAGAAGAGCATACAGAAAGAGGAGACCTTTGCTCTATCTCCGTTCTTTAAGCTATCGCTAGCTTTGAACTTGTTTGTACCAGTAATCAAACCGAGAATCTCATTTCCCATTTCTTTCATCGCATAGAGCCAGATGCCATAGGCACAGAAACAACAATAATATCTTTCATTCCGCGGTAAGACGGGGGGGCAAGTGTTCTTCGGAATGACTGGGCATAAAGGGCATGTAGGCGATGAATCGGGTTGAAAGTGAAAGTCGCCAAAAAGTGGCGGAATGCTCTCGAAACCAATTCACTTGAGTGAGATAGAGGAGAGTGGAATTTCGTGTATAGGTACGTTTTTTGATTGAATAGGTTCTATCTGCTTCCATTCATTATTCGTGTGCTTGTGAATTTATTAGAATCCATTTCAGTAGGACAACAGGGCTCTCGCCTAGCTGATTCTAAAGTGGAAGCAAAAAGAAAAAAGTTCTATTGAGTTGTTGAAAAAAAAGGGGCGAGATGCGGAGCTACTTTTTCTTTCTTTCATTCCATCTATCTCTGTATGCTTGGGTGAATGCCATAAGCGGATTTATAGCAAATCTAGGTTTTCGCTTTCCTTGCGATGGGCCTAGCCGAGTGGGAACATGTCAAGTATCCGCCTGCGTTCTTCCCTTTGGTCAGATACTAGAATCTAGTATTTTTATTGGACATCCTCCTCACTATTGAAATTAGGGAAAACCGGATCAGTAAACTATTGCATCTAAGGGAAGAGATCAGCAGATCCCGGGATAAGAAAGATACAGAAGTATGGAACTTCACTGCCTTACTGTGACGCCCTCGATTCAATCATACACTAATCATGCACGCAAATGTGTACGATCAAGATCAAGGACTCACGGGAAGATATCACAACACAACTCTAGACACAAATTTAAAATAATACCAGCTTTATATTACAAGCCAGAGGGCTCGAATACATAAGCTCGATTACACAAGAGTCAGCGGAAGCATCAATATCTGAGAACAGACATAAGTTAGACAAGTTTGCCTTAAGAAGGCTAGCACAAAAGCAACATCGATCGAAAAGGCAAGGCCTCCTGCCTGGGAGCCTCCTAACTACTCCTGGTCATCGGCGGCCTCCACGTAGTAGTAAGCATCGGCGGTGGCATCTGGCTCCTGGGCTCCGTCATCTGGTTGCATCAACCGGAAAGAAGAAGAAAGGGGGAAAAGGGGGAGCAAAGCAACCGTGAGTACTCATCCAAAGTACTCGCAAGCAAGGATCTACACTACATATGCAACATTATCAAAGGAAGGCTATATATGTGGATTGGGCTGCAGAAATGCCAGAATAGAGAGAAGGCCTAGTCCTATCGAAGACTAGCATCTTCTGGAAACCACCATCTTGCGGCAAATAGGAGGGAGTAGAGTAGCGCAAAGTAAGGTAGAAGTTGTGTTATCAACCTCGGCCGGAGATCCTTTCTCGACTCCCTGCGAGAAAGAAATCCCAGAGCCATACTATCCAGTTATCATCACAATCCATTACTCATCACCATCCAATTCTCATCACAAGTATCCAGTTCTAGTTATATCGATCGGGATACAACTCCAAGTGTCCGTTACCGTAGGACAGGCTATCGATAGATGTTTTCTTCCCTGCAGGGGTGCACCAACTTACCCACCACGCTCGATTAACTTCGGCCGGACACACTTTCTTGGGTCATGCCCGGCCTCGGCCAAACAATACGCCGCAACCCGACCTAGGCTTAATAGAGATGCCAGCACACCGGACTAAACCTATGCCCCCAGGGGTCATGGGCCATCTCCCCGGAAACTCTTGCACGTTGCGTACGCGGCCGGTGAGCAGACCTAGCTACCTCCTTCAACAAGGTAGGTGCTTACGCAGTCCAACCCAGCGTGCGCCACTCAGTTGCTGACATCTATTAAGCTTCGGCTGATGTATACGACGCAGAACGCCCATACTATGCCCACGTGATGGTTAGTGCTATCAGGCCAGAGGCCCTTCGGATCAAATATCCAAATCGTAGTGGATTAGGAACGCGCGGTAACAAGCAGAGACTCACGAAAGATGTGACCCCATTGCCCGTCTCGAGGACTTGCGGCAAGGGCTAAGAATGCCCAGCCACGCCTCGTAATTACCTCACGGGCACCTTCCAGGTCAACCCGACTCCTCATCACTCGCAATTACGCTCGCGCGGGTACCCCTCAGGGTCGACCCGTCTTTAGTAACATGGTTCACTGTAAAGTCATAGTAATCATACTAACTGTGTGTCTAAACATCAAGGGGAAAACCCGAGGAATCACCCCCGGTGAATTCCACTCAATGTAATCATCAAGGTGAACGTAAGAGGAATCACCCCCGAGGTTCACACTTGAGGGGTTGCACGACAGAGTCATATCGGAAGTGGTTAAGGCGGAATCACCCTCGATGACCACGACCGAATAGCTACACTACAGGGTTAACATCAGAAGTCTTGTAGAGGTCTCACCCTCGGCACTCGATAGTAACCCAGCAGTGTCGAGCAACTAAGGGGAAAGTGATGTGCGGTGCCGGGGCCTGGTCTTCAATCCCGTTGATCGGGTCTTCAATGATGAAGCAGGGGCAACAAGGACAAGGTGGGGGTCACTGATGGATCACTAACCAACCTATACTAAGCAGTTTAGGATAAGCAGGTAAGGTACAACAGCAGATACAAAAGCAGGCTATGCATCAGAATAGGAGCATGCAATAACAGTAGCAAAATCTAATGCAAGCATGAGAGAAAGGAATGGGCGATATCGGGATGATCAAAGGGGGGGCTTGCCTGGTTGCTCTGGCAAGGAGGGGTCGTCGGTGACGTAGTCGATCATAGGGGCAGCATCGGTCTTGGGGTCTACCGAAGAGAAGAGGGGGGAGAAACAGTAAATATAAAGCAAACATAACATAACAGGACAACATGCAGAGCTAGACGTGTTCTAACGCGGTGCTACACGATACCGGCGAGGGGGGAAGTCAACTGGGAATGTTTTCCCGGTTCCGGACCTGTGTCAGACACATGACCGGAGGGGGAAAGTTCCATGTTCAGCATGCTAGGGGCATGTGACAGATGAACGGACCGCGTATCCGGATTCGTTGGATTTTTCTAAGCAACTTTCATATATAAAGTTTTTTCGATCCGAGCTACGGTTTATTTTCTATGATTTTTCAAAATTTTAAACATTTTCTGGAATTGCTGAAATTCTGCTAAGTCCTCAGTTTTAAAGATCACTTGGCTGTTTTCAAAAGGCTATAACTATTGTTCTGCTCATCCTATGGCTTAGTTCCCTTTACCAATTTTTATCATCTTTCCATGATCTACATGACAGTTTCAAGTTCATCTACGTTAGTGCCCATTTGCCTGTCCAAAGCTTTGTTCGAAAAGTGCTACCGGATGTCAAATCCAGAATCTGTTTTTCAGTTCTTCCAGTTAACAGAACATAGACTTTTGTCATTTTTATAGGAATTAAACTAGGCGACTTTTGAATTTGGTCCAATGGAAAGAATTGAACCATGCCTAGTGTAATACACGCCCATATAATTCTTATCTATGTTCAAGCTTGTTTTGCTGCTGTTTTGAGGTTGTTCAGTAGGCTAACCAATGCTGTTTTATAAAAGCTAGCAGCTGCTACAGTAACTGAATGTTAATGTTACTGTAGCACTGATGCACTAGTAGCAGGCAGCGGAGCAGCGAGCAGCGGCAGCCGGAGGCGGCCGAGGCCAGAGGCAGACGCGGCTGGAGGTGGGCACGGCCATACTCAACACACACACACACACACACACACACACACACTGCACACACACCACACGGGCACGCCGGCGGTCACGACGCTGGCCAAGGGACGCAGCGCGCGAGCGGCAAAGGCGGCGCGTAGGTGAACGGGCAGCGGTGGCCAGCGCAAGGGCTGCGTCTGCGCGCGTCCAGCGCGGGACGACGAGGCCATGGCCGGAGCGTGGCTGGCGGCAGCGGGTTCAGCGAGCGCGGACCGCGAGGAGCGGGAGGAGGGGCGCGGTCCAGGGGCGCGGCAGGGTGCGCGGACGCCATGGGATGGCGGAGGCGGTCGTGACGCAGAAGCAGCAGCACGCCCACGAGAGGGAGGCAAGGCGCGGGCGGGACGCGGGGATCACGACGCAGGGCGCGGGCGGGCAGCCACGGGCACGGACGCAACGAGCGCGGGGCCTAGGCACGACCACGGCAAACGGCGACTAGCTGCACGGCGGAGCCGAGCTCCGGTGAGGTTGCTAGCGAAGGCTACGGGGACGAAACCGCGCGTGAGAAAGAGGGGAAAAGGCGGGGGCTTACATCGCGCCTGCAGGTGTGAATCAATGTGCTCGGGGAAGGCTCGAGGCGGCGGTTCCCGGCGACGGCAACGACGGAGCAGAGGAGGAAGGAGGAGTCGAGGCGGGCGCTCTGGTGGCCCCCAGCGTGGTCCAGTGGCACCAGACGAAGAGGACGAGGGCGCTGGAGCTCCAGGGCAGATAAGCTGGGTCGGAGTGGCTCGGTGGCCGCGTGGTCGATGGAGAACGGCGGCGACCGCGTCGGTCTCCTCTCCAGAACGAAGGAGATGGGGAGGGGAGAGGTGGATCTGGAGAGCGAGGCAGTGAGCGGCGAGTGGGGGGGCAGAGCAAGTGGCAGGGGAGCCCGAGGCGTCGAGGGGATCCTTATCCCCTCCCGTCGACGGCGAGGTGGTCCGGCGGCGACGCGCGGGCGCGCGCCCTCGGTCGGTTGAACAGGGGGAGGGGAGAGCGACGACCCAGGGGGTGTGGGCCGGCCTGTTGGGCCAGCTGGCTTGGGTGGGCCGAAGCCTGAGTGAGGGAGAGGGCCCCTCTCTCTCCCCTCTACTTCTCCTTTTCTTTTCTTTTTTTCTTCAGCAGCTTTTGCATTTTCTTTTTAGCCAATAATGACTTGAAAAATTATTCCACTGGCCAAAATAAAATTCAAGAATTAAAGTGCACTGCCACAAAAGGTTGGGAGGCTTTTGGAATAGTTGCCAATTTTATAAATTAAAAAGGCATTTAATTTATTGCTTAGGTCACTGTTTTAAGTAGTTTAGGCCACTCAAACCCTTTGCAAAAATTTTGGTTCACCACAAATATTAATTGTGGAATATTTAGCACATGATGAACATTTTTGTTTTCATGTTTGAGAAATTTTGAATTTTTGACTTTAGATTGGATTTGAAATTGAATTGAGATTTGGATCAAGTGAAGATTAGCAACACTATCATGATGACATTGCACCATTAACAAGGGATTTACTGTAGCATGACACCGGGGGTGTTACACTTACTTGGAAAGCTAAGCAGGTTATTGACCCACTAATCTTACCTTCCCTCAAACCTTCCACGAAAAAGAGCAGATCCCAGAAAAAAGGATAGCGAATGATCGATTCACCATTGATAGCATTAACCCTAAAAGGAGGGGTGAAGCACATGCCACCACATCCACTAAAGAGAAGGAAAAGAGAAAAGAGAGGCGCCAGGTCCAAGAAGGTATGGAAAAGGCATTAGAGGTTTGATTCTCTCAAGGTTTTGAACAACAAGTCAGGTAAACCACCAGTTAATACCAACCATGCAGTGGGGCTTAAAAGTCACTCTTTGAATAGTTTTTCAGACCGTTAAGTTGTCAATCTTTCCAATGATGAGGCTCCAAAGTTTATTACATTTCCTGGTCTGCCGAGGACAACACTAGATTAATTGCTTACCGACTTTCATTCAGATACCAACCCATTGGATTTCCTTATTGATCCATATGTCGCTTAGACTTTACTTTTCCCCTTTCCTCTATTTGTTCAATAGGGTCTTCGTCTCCATGTAAAAGCAAACTCTCCAAATTTATGACCAACCTTTCCTTCAGTGATCTTACAACAAACATGAGTTTTTCCATTGCTTTGGCTTCTTGGCTGGCTTGATGCTCAGTCTGACCAATGGGATGACCCCCTTTTCTCTACTTTGTTTAGCTTCGTTCTTTGCCTAGCTCATTTACAGGAAACAAATAGTCTTTCCCATCACTCCAATCTTTACTTATCTACCTTGGCTTAACTCATTAACTCCCACGACTGATGCTGGGGTGCGAAAGCAGGGGGAGCAAACAGGATTAGATACCCTGGTAGTCCATGCCGTAAACAATGAGTGTTCGCCCTTGGTCTACGCGGATCAGGGGGCCAGCTAACGCGTGAAACACTCCGCCTGGGGAGTACGGTCGCAAGACCGAAACTCAAAGGAATTGACGGGGGCCTGCACAAGCGGTGCTTTAGCTAGGAGCCTCTTTTCCTTCTGCCCAGCTCCCCGAAAACAACGTTCGACTTGCATGTGTTAAGCATATAGCACGCGTTCCTTCTGAGCCAGGATCAAACTCAGATTTTGACCCACGCTTGGTGAAGGCGAAGTTCAGTTTGGAGATCTAACAATTCCTTATGTTGTGTATCCTCGATTGATGCAGCCTCAGATGCTTCAATTATAGATGAGTATTGAGCGAAAGGTTACACCACCTATACTCGTTATCAAAGTGGTCTCTTCTCAAAAGCTTATCTGCCAGATGAAAACAAGTTCGTAGTAACAGGTGGTCGTTGAGCTCCTAGTTTGAATTCGGGAATCATTATCAGCTGATGGAAGGAAGGCGCGGGTCTACCACCCCTTTCAGTAGCTGAGGCGCTCCGAGCTTGCGTCTCTCACATCCCCAAAAGGAAGAGTTGGTGGATCAGGTCGAACAGTTCGTTCCGTCATCAACTGTCAATTTTTGGGTGGGATCTTATGGCTTAATCTCTGATTGCGCAGGATTCATCTTTGTTTGGTAACCTCAGACCCTGAACCAGGAGTTGGAAGCGCCTTTGCCAGATTGGATCCCCGCTTCGAGGCGCTTGGCGTAGATCTTTGAAAATCGTCAATCGGGTGAGCCAACTGAGCTGTGAGATTGGACTCGCTTGAAGGCTAGCCTAGCAAGGAGGTATGGATCACTTTAAGCTTTACGTCTTGGCCATTAGATTTATGAACGGTACTGCCAATATTAATCGAGTATAAAACTCTTGTGCTCGATATCCTCTTCAACAAGGATTTGCGGCTCCAATCCCTTTATTTTGCCAAAGGTAAAAGACGGAACACGCTTGCTAGATTGGATTAAATATACGTGTCCTACAAGGATTCCTACAATGGTACAACGGATCAATCTATTCAAATCAATGAAACCATTAGGTGGGCGCACCGCAGACCCATATTTTAAACAGGGCGGACATGCTCAAGTTTAGGTCGGCGCGTTGGAGTTGCTCTTAGCACGCTAGCTCTAACTCGCAATAGGCGAGATATAGATTCTAGGCGCGTGATTCTACTCGTATGCCGATGACCAGAAGAATTAGCGTAGGGCGAAAACGTGCGAGGCAGGGCCTTTGTTACTGAGTTGACCATAACGTCCTGTGGTTCTTCCAGTTCTTAGATGTTGTGCAGCATGGTCATATAGTTGATGGTACAATGGTAGGGTAGTTTGGGCAGACCGTGGCCCCGATGTTTAAGTGTTGTGGGAGGTTGTTTGTGCCGGGAAATTTTTCGAACTCGGCTTTGTTTCATTTCAATGAAACCCGGAGCGCCGAAGCTCCTCGATTCTAAAGAAGAAGAAAATTACTGACAGAAAAGTACTGGAAACCAAACATCTCAAAGCTGAAGCCATAACAATGTAGGAGTATGCTACTAGCCCTACTGTGACAAATCATAGGCTGCTAGAACCAAAAGGGTCTAACTGCAGATCCCAAACCCTGACTCGATCGACTCCTAACATATGCAACCAGCTAGATCACCAGCTTCGTCGTCTCATGCGACCGCTCCGGCTTCCTCCAGTGATCCCTGCATGATGATGATCAGTCAGATAAGATAAGAACAGAGAGTTCAGAAACATAGCTGGATCTGCAGAAACATACTACTAGTTCAGAAACGTGCATGCAGCACCATGTGAAGAAGAGAGAACATTTCTTACCTTGTCCCGTCGCGGTCGATCAGCCGGACGCGCAGGCCGGCTTGCGAGGGGGGAGCTGGTGATGGGGCGTCCTCTGCACGCAACAAACAGAGCAGATTGGTTGATCATTTCTTGCACCGCAGTTAAACTCTGAAAGTCTGAATGATAGATGCTTGCAGTGCAATGTAATGCAGCGTGCAGTTGAGATGGGACAAGGATCACAACCTACCTTTAGCTTTGGCTTCAAGGACTCGATTGCCGCCGCCTGTGCGTTGTTGCTTGCAGCTTGCTGAAGCAAAGGAGGAAACACAAGATTCAGAAAAGGGGTTTAACTTGTCAGGGCAGTATAGATGATATTCAGTTTGGGAATACACAAGTATACCTTGCCGAGGACCCAGTCGGCGGAGTCGAAGTAGGCGCGCTCATGGTCCTGAAGCAGCAGTAGAATGGAAAATTAATGCAAACAAATATAATCAGATTCTTATTCTTAATATATTTCTTCAGGCTCATGGAACACTCATTGCCATAACTCGTGTATTAGTTTCAGAAAACATTAGTGGTACTAGTGCGACAGCCTCTTCTATAATTGTTTTATGAAACGACTGATGAAACAAGTCCATGGCGATTGAGTGTGTTAGAAGCCAAGCTTAATAATGAATGTTCACGCAGTTGCATACCTTTGAAATCAGAGGCTTCTTTGGCGCAATTCCTCCGAACTTCTTCTCGGTGACCGTCTGCAACTCAAAAAAAATCAGGGGTTTCAGAGTTCGACTTTTCTTAACGGCCACAAAAAATCAGCATAAAAGAATCTGCAGAACAAAACAAAGATAAAGAAATGGCTCGTGTAAAGTCGACGCAGTGATTATATGGTTTGTATGTGCAGTCAACAAAAGCAACCCCCTCCCATGGCCCTATCGATCGACGACACGCATGATTTGATTTGATTTGATTTGACTTGACCGGTTTTGTTGTGTAGCTGTTGGGGATAAGTGGGAGAAAAGATCTGCGCTGCGTGGCTGGGGTGCGATTCAAATAAGAAGACTCCGATTACCCGTGCAGTGCAAAAGTCCCTCTTTTGTGCTAGAAAATTAGACAGCACGCGACTAGTGAGATGCCTCGACCGAACAGAGCAAGTACTCCTTTGTGCTGGAGTATTCCTCTGGTAACCGGTCCAAAAATGAAATGTTCAGATAAACGCTCCTCGTCCTCGGCATGCACTGTATGAAGAAACATCAACGGACCTAAAATAAAATCTTGAGATAACGCCCAGCTAGAAAATATCTTCCGGTAACCGGTCGTCGACACGCAACACTGCATTGTTTCTTCGCAGAAAAAGGAGAGGAGGACAGCATCAACGACAGCAACAGGGCGCCCGTGAGCGTTGAAAGGAAAATTTCCTCAAGAAACTGAACGGTTCTCCAAGGCTGAATTGGCCCGTACGTCGAAACACCTTCAGAAACAGGGGAGTGAATCGATTCAGGGAGATGGCATCGATCGATCGATCAAACTACCTGATGCCCCATGGCCGAGGCGGACGAGTTGCCGTTGCCGTTGCCGTTGCCGTTGCAGCCAGTCATCCGGTCGATCTCTCCACACCAAACAAGACGAAGAAGACGACGAAGACGGCGACGAAGAAGCAGCAGCAGGTTTCAGCAGGCCCTGGAACAAGAGATGAAGAATCAAGGGGTACATAATAAGCATGTGCTTGCGCGAATCCGTGTGAATTGCGCAAAGATTTGGGGTAGGTGAGGGGGGCACCTACTGTGCGGAAGGGAAGGCGATCGAGGGCGACGGCGATGCGGATCGATCGTGAACGGAGACGAGAGAAAACGTGTGAATGGAAATGGCCTATATATAGAGGGAGCCGAGAATATGCCCGTGGATGTGGCCGGGGGAGGGAGGAGGTAGGAGAGAAAAGGCAGGAAAAAGGTGGCGATTTTTACCCGGTCGCGCGTGGAGAACTCGTGGTTTAGATTAGAGAGATGGTTAATTCACTTATGACTTTCCTAGTATATGGCGGGGCGCGTGCGTGGTAATTCTGTAATTAGGAGTGAGGTTATTTGCTTCCAAGTTTGCGGTGGTGGCGTCCATGGCAGCCTGTTATTGTGTCCCCCTTCCTGTCGCGAGGCTGCGCCATGGTTGCTTGCTTGGAAGGTAAAGTAAAGAGATCGCCGCACGGGAGACATGACCCCTGATTTGGAGTGCTGCTTGTCCTTCAACCCCTAATCTGTCGATAAAAATCAGATATGGTTTTTTTGCGGGTGGATAAAAATCAGGTGCGTGCAAGAACAGTAGGTGCGATCCTGGTGGCGGTTCAGGTAGGGAGGCCATGACAAGAACCTGACAAATAGCAAATGAGCCGAACACCTGAGTGCACGCATATAAACAAACAACATAAATTGTTAATTCGTTGAGGTTTGAAACACTTTGGCAGATGGACACAAAGGTCGGCCGAGGTAGATGAAAAAGTTCCCTGCTTTATATTATATAAAGCAACCGCACCAACATCCGACAACATCAAACAAAAGCAAGGAGTGCAACAAGGTACACAATAAAGTTTTGCAGCCTAATAATTAGTCCGGCTCGGGCGGAGGTGGAGGGGTCGGTGAAGCAAAGTCCCGCAATGATCATGTCAATGTTGTCCTGATCGTGCCGCTTGCTAAGCGGTCTCTAGAGCTGTAAGAAGTCACACATTTTGTAGATAGCATCAGTCGCAAGGCACATGCTCAATCACTAGTTTATTGCACATTCCCTAAAGTCCACACGAGGGTGCCCATCGCCACCCAAAGGGATGGGCGAACCCTGCACGGAAAGCCAAGGATCTCCTGGAACATGTTCGGGAGATTATCATGGCACCAAGTCCCACCCATGACATTCCGTAAACAACTCCAAAGGAAGATCGCTGCCGGGCAGCGGAAGAACATGTGGTTGGAGTCTTCCAGAACTCCACATAGTAGGCTCAACCAATCACTGGGACCATTTCGTGTCAATACTTCCGTATCCGAAGGTAAGCGGTTGCGCGCCCATTGCCAAAGGAAGATGCGAATTTTCATCGACAGATTGATCTCCCATAGGAGAGTCAGCTCCGCTGGACCAGGAGTGGCCAAAAGCGTGTGCCGTGTGGTACAAGGACTTGGTCGATGTGCTACTTGGTTCAAGATTCCAAGAGATGGCGTCATGCTCAAGGTTGGGGGAGTGGACGGCTATGCACTCCAGCAGCTGCTCCCATTGCTCCCACTCAAGTGGGCCAAAGGTGTGCCGGAAGGCAATGCACCCAAGGTCCTCTAAACCCGCACTCACCTTGAGTTGCGGCGCAAATACTAAAGAGTGAATAAAACCGTTCCGCAAACGGTCTAGCGCCCGACCATCGATCAGCCAAAATAATGTGTACGTACCCGATCCAACACAAATCGAAGATCCTATCCGAAGAACCGGCAACAATTGTATGATCGACTACCAGAATTGGGAGCCACCCGCTCTGGGGCGAAAGCTAGGGGTTGTCCATGCAAATACTTTGCGCGGATAATCTCAAGCCACAACCCCCCTCCACTGGTCTCAATGCACCACAGCCACTTGGACAGCATGGCGTTTATCCGCTTGGAGGAAATGACCCCAAGGCCGCCTTGGTCTTTAGGCTTACATATCTTAGGCCATTTAACCATGTGATATTTCTGCTAGTCACCCTGCCCCGCCCAGAAGAATCTGGACAGGTATTTGGCAATTTCCTGATGAAGGGGTTCATGCAGGCTATAGAATCCCATCATATACATCAACAGGCTAATCATGGAGGAGTTTATCGAGACTACCCTCGCTGCCTTGGGAACCCAACGCCCTTGCCATGGTTCGACTCGATGTTGAACCCTGGATACAGTAGGGAGGAGTTCCTTTTCCTGAAGACCAGAATCACTAATCAGCAAGCTGAGATAGGTAGTCGGGAATGATCCTAGTCGACAATTAAGTCGGTTGAGGGATTCCTTTGCGGTGCAGCCTAATACCATCACTTCGCTCTTCGTGAATCTTATTGTCAATCCCGACCTTTCTTGGAAGCACAAGGGGAGGAACTCAAGATGTTGAATGTCCTCGTCTGGCCTTCAACCATCAGGATTGTGTCATCCTCGTACTGGAGGTGGGTAAGTCCCCCATCTCCAATGAGACGCGGGCAGATACCCCTAATGTGGTTGGCCCTTTTCACTAGGTCCAAGATAGCTGCTAAGGCGTCCACTACAAGGTTGAATAAGAAGGGCGGCAAGGGATCTCCCTGTCGCACCCCTTGAGCCTTGTGGAAATAGGGGCCAACCTTCCCATTGATATTGATCGTCGTGCGTCCGCTCGACACTAGCTGCATAACATGCGCAATCCAATGGGGTTCGAAACCCTGTTTCAACATCACCTCCCGAAGGAAGGACCAGTGGGTCGTATCATAAGCCTTATGAAACTCAATCTTAAAGAAAACCGCGTGTAGGCATTTCCTTTTGACCTGATGAAGGACCTCGTGCAGGATGAGGATCCCATCTAAAATATATCGTCCCTTGGTGAACTCCATCTGGTTAGGGTGGAGAATGCGAGAGGCAAGCAGGGCCGCCCTAGTGGTGTACCCTTTGGCCAGAATCCTAATGATCATGTTTAGAACCGTGATCTGGCGAAACTGTCGAATATCTGATGCCCCGGAACCTTTGGGATCAACAAGATAATCGATTTGATGAAGGTTTCAACCTCCACTTCATTAAAGGGCGCGGGCAAGGCAATATTCTCCTCTAGGGAAACCCTTTGTTGCGCCACCCAAATATTATCCGCAAGGGCAATGCCCTCCTGGGTCGTTCGGCGAATCTCATCCGGATCTTGTAGCATCCGATCTCCATCCCATAATAGGGGTATGGTACATCGCCTATGTGACGCCCCCGATTTAATCGTACACTAATCATGCACGCAAATGTGTACGATCAAGATCAGGGACTCACGGGAAGATATCACAACACAACTCTAGAACATAAATAAGTCATACAAGCATCATAATACAAGCCAGGGGCCTCGAGGGCTCGAATACAAGTGCTCGATCATAGACGAGTCAGCGGAAGCAACAATATCTGAGTACAGACATAAGTTAAACAAGTTGCCATAAGATGGCTAGCACAAACTGGGATACAGATCGAAAGAGGCGCAGGCCTCCTGCCTGGGATCCTCCTAACTACTCCTGGTCGTCGTCGTCAGCCTGCACGTAGTAGTAGGCACCTCCAATGTAGTAGTCATCGTCGACGCTGGCTCCTGGCTCCTAGACTCCAGCATCTGGTTGCGACAACCAGAAAGAAAGGAAAGGGGAAAAAAGGGGGGAGAAAGCAACCGTGAGTACTCATCCAAAGTACTCGCAAGCAAGGAGCTACACTACAAATGCATGGGTATATGTGTAAAGAGGCCATATCAGTGGACTGAACTGCAGAATGCCAGAATAAGAGGGGGATAGCTAATCCTGTCGAAGACTACGCTTCTGGCAGCCTCCGTCTTGCAGCATGTAGAAGAGAGTAGATTGAAGTCCTCCAACTAGCATCTCCAAGTAGCATATCCAGGTAGCATCTCCAAGCGCATCTCCAGTCGCATCGCATAGCATAATCCTACCCGGCGATCCTCTCCTCGTCGCCCTGCGGAAAAGCGATCACCGGGTTGTCTGTGGAACTTGGAAGGGTGTGTTTTATTAAGTATCCGGTTCTAGTTGTCATAAGGTCAAGGTACAACTCCAAGTCGTCCTGTTACCGAAGATCACGGCTATTCGAATAGATTAACTTCCCTGCAGGGGTGCACCACATAGCCCAACACGCTCGATCCCATTTGGCCGGACACACTTTCCTGGGTCATGCCCGGCCTCGGAAGATTAACACGTCGCAGCCCCACCTAGGCTCAACAGAGAGGCCAACACGCCGGTCTAAACCTAAGCGCACAGGGGTCTGGGCCCATCGCCCATAGCACACCTGCACGTTGCGAGGGCGGCCGGAAGCAGAACTAGCCCCCTTAATACAAGAGCAGGCTTACGTTCCAATCCGGCGCGCGCCGCTCCGTCGCTGACGTCTGAAGTGCTTCGGCTGATACCACGACGTCGGGATACCCATAACTACTCCCACGTAGATGGTTAGTGCGTATAGGCTCGTAGCCGACTCAGATCAAATACCAAGATCTCGTTAAGCGTGTTAAGTATCCGCGAACGCCGAACAGGGCTAGGCCCACCTGTCTCCTAGGTGGTCTTAACCTGCCCTGTCGCTCCGCCACAAAGTAACCGTCGGGGACCGTCGGGAACCCAGGCCCACCTCTACCGGGATGGAGCCACCTGTCCTTTCAGCCCCCAACTCCATACAGTATCACAGGTAATGTAACAGTGTAAAGTATATAGTATAGCATGGCAGACGGACAAGAGTGTAGGGCCACTGATGGAACACTAGCATCCTATACTAAGCATTTAGGATTGCGGGTAAGGTATCAATGACTGTAGCAGCAATGACAGGCTATGCATCAGAATAGGATTAACGGAAAGCAGTAACATGCTACACTACTCTAATGCAAGCAGTATAGAGTAGAATAGGCGATATCTGTTGATCAAAGGGGGGGCTTGCCTGGTTGCTCTGGCAAGAGAGAGGGGTCGTCAACTCCGTAGTCGAACTGGGCAGCAGCAGCGTCGGTCTCGTAGTCTACCGGAGAGAAGAGGGGGAAGAAACAATGAATACAATGCAAACAAATGCATAACGATGCATGACATGACAAGTAACGATGCTAGGTGTGCCCATTCGCGGTAGTAGGTGATACCGACGAAGGGGGGAAACATCCGGGAAAGTATTCCCGGTGTTTCGTGTTTTCGGACTGATGAACCGGAGGGGGAAAGTTGCGGGTTCGATAGGTTAGGGGTGTGTGGCGGACGAACGGACCGCGTATCCGGAATCGTCACGTCGTTCTGAGCAACTTTCATGTTGAAAATATTTTAATCCGAGTTACGGATTAAAAGATATGAATTTTAAAAGATTTTAATAATTTTGGAATTTAATTATTTATTTAATTAATTCGAAAAAAATGTATTTATGATGTCAGCATGATGTCATGCTGACGTCAGCAGTCAACAGGGTTGACTGAGTCAACCTGACATGTGGGTCCAGTGGGACCCACATGTCATTCGCTGTTTAGGTTAATTATAGATTAGCTAATTTAATTACTATCTAATTAACCTAACTAGTTAATTAAATCAATTAAACCGGATTAATTAACTTAACTAATTCATTAGATAATTAATTAATTAATTATTAATTTTATTAAATCATTTTTTTATTTATTATTTTTATATTTAATTCCCTTTTTTTTATAAACGTTATGGGCATGGGGCCCATCTGTCATAGGCCCCAGGGGCCTAACGGGCGCACGGGTAAGCGGCCGCTGGGCACTGGGTGCGGGCGCCCATCGAGGGCGAGGCCGTGGCCTCGGCTGGGCACACCCGTGAGCAGGGGGG
>NC_041383.1:90010403-90012301 GCF_002162155.2 Triticum dicoccoides
AGATACCAGATGATATTTATCAAGAAAATAGTTATTATTACAAGAAGTTTCCATGATAGGATCTACATCGTGTCCATGGGCATGAACACAAAGTTCAAGGTCGACTCCCACTTCTTCAATGTATAACCTTCCATTCACTTCTCGCTTTGATAAAGGCATTGGTGTTGAAAGTTTTACCTGGTGAAATACCAGATGAGTACGACTCGTGAAAACTTCCGAGTTCACACATATAAAGGAAGGCATAGGTTCAACCCGGCAGGGTATCATGGAAACATATACCACAAGCTTCAATAGTAAATACCACCAGCTCGAAAGCAGAGCATGGTTGGCAAAAGGAAAGGATACAATTTACCAAAGGCATTATGTATCGGAGAAGGAACTCACAAAGTGATTAATTATGAAGGACACTGTCAGATAATAATCCAACAGTGGATATGGCGATCCACGATGGGGCTGATATGAGTATCGATACTCAATCAGAGGAAGAAAGATTGCAAATGCATCGGTTTATAGAACAGCTAAATAGTTCAACGCTTAATTAGCAAAGTAATTATGATTTTCAAATCAAGGGATCAGGAGCAAATGCTCTGATCAAGAATGGATAAGCTGAATAGAATTAGGGATACAATCAACGACAATTGGACTGGTCGAGAACCAATTCCAGTTAAAAGAATGGCAGATCAGCCGGAAAGGTAATTTATAAGGATCAATGATGATTGCGTGTATTCGCAAACATATTGAGTCATTAGACCCAAAATGATAATGACAAGGAATGTCAATAAGACTACGAGACTTATGGGATTAACCATAATGCGAGCAAGCAAGAATTTCAAGAGCCAAAGGCTCCAGAGGATTTTCGGAAGATCGAATAGTATTTAGACTTTTGTGAAACACATGAACAACTGGGGATGAGCGGATACTCGATAAGTGCGAGAATTATCCATAGGGGTATTCAGGTGACAAGGAACAGCAAGGCGATAAGCTCAAAGGATTATCGAGACAACGACGAGTGTTTCGAGGTATCTGGTAATAACAAGACCAACTGGGGATGAATGTAAGAATAACAACTGCAAGTAGTTATCCATAAGGGTTGACGGTGGAAGGGGAATTGCAAATGCGATGAACATAAGTTCTCGGGTTAACAACGGAGAGTATCTTCAGGGTCTTCACGTGCCGCAGACGATCATCATTAATAAGGGGCTCTCCGGGTGAAAGTGATAACGAGATCCTAATGTTAGATTTAGCAAAAATCATTTAACCCGAATAGAAGAGAAATAAGAATCCCAGAGTATAGGTCGAGGAATAAAAGATCCTAATACCACCCAATGGCGACGTGGGCCCGTAAGGCACACAGCCAAGTTAGTAAAAGTTTTGCAATGGCTAGACTCAACTTCGACCGAGGAGTTGGAAAGGGGATTCCTACAGGCAGTCGGCTCTGATACCAACTTGTGACGCCCCCGATTTAATCGTACACTAATCATGCACGCAAATGTGTACGATCAAGATCAGGGACTCACGGGAAGATATCACAACACAACTCTAGAACATAAATAAGTCATACAAGCATCATAATACAAGCCAGGGGCCTCGAGGGCTCGAATACAAGTGCTCGATCATAGACGAGTCAGCGGAAGCAACAATATCTGAGTACAGACATAAGTTAAACAAGTTGCCATAAGATGGCTAGCACAAACTGGGATACAGATCGAAAGAGGCGCAGGCCTCCTGCCTGGGATCCTCCTAACTACTCCTGGTCGTCGTCGTCAGCCTGCACGTAGTAGTAGGCACCTCCAATGTAGTAGTCGTCGTCGACGCTGGCTCCTGGCTCCTGGACTCCAGCATCTGGTTGCGACAACCAGAAAGAAAGGAAAGGGGAAAAAAGGGGGGAGAAAGCAACC
>NC_041383.1:90014312-90014868 GCF_002162155.2 Triticum dicoccoides
GCCAGGGCCGGCGAGCGGCACCTGGGGCGGGGTGGAGGAGAGCCGGGGCGTGCGGTGGGGCGTGGGCACGCACCGGCGAGCCAGGGCGCAGCCGAGCGCGGATGTGCGCACGCACAGCGGCGGCGAGTGGCCAGGGGGCGAATGCGGTCGACATGGCCGTCGAATCGACGACAGAGTGCAGGGGGAGCAGGCGGCCGGTGGCCTCACCAGCGTTGAAGAGAAGAGGGGCGGTGAGGCGTGAGGAGGCCGGTTGTGGAGGAGGATGAAGGCGGGCGGTCCGGCGACGCAGCGTCGAGGATGCGGGGAGGCGCGGTCCGACGAGGAAGGTAGTCCGGCGAGGTGGCGAGGTGGCTCCGGTGACGAGGAGTCGAGGGTGACGGGGCGGCTGGTAGAGGCGGCAGGACGCATGCGGCCAGCGGTGCCCGCGACGGGGCGACGCGGTTCGTGCGCAGCGGCCTGTCAGGGAGTGGAGTGGAGGAGGCGGAGTGGTTGGGGGCGGTGGAGGACGACGACGAGCGAGATCGGGCGCGAGGGATGCCCCGATCCAGATCGGGTC
>NC_041383.1:90015383-90029716 GCF_002162155.2 Triticum dicoccoides
GGGGGTTACGGGTTAGGGTTTCCCCAGAGTGGGGATAAGGAGGAGGGGAGTGGGGCGCCGGCTGGGCCGGCCTGGCTAGCCCAACGGCCAGCTGGGCTGAGGCCCAGCGAGGGGGGGGGGCGTTTATTTTCTTTTGTTATTTTTTTTTCTATTTCCTCTCAGTTTTCTTTTACTTTTGTTTTATAAAATATAAAAGTTGTATCTTAAATAGTAACACTAATTATACCGCTGCCACAAAAAGGTTTAACCCCCAAATAATATAGTTTAGTATTTTATAAAATACCAACACATTTATTTATTTGTTTTACCGACAGTTTTAATTAATTGAATGCATTTAGACATTTTATAAAAATGTGGTTCCTCCACCAACATTACTTATGAATTATTTGTTACATTTAGAACATTTTAGTTTTGACTTTTGAAAACTTTAACTGTTTGACTTGATTTTAAATTTGAATTCAAACCGTTTTTGAACCATCGCAAGAGTAATAACAGTAACCGAGGTGACGTGGCATCATTAGCGTGGAATTACTGTAGCATGATTACCCGGGCGTCACAGTCTATGTTGTTTAACATGGTAGAAAACAAAAAAGTCGCACCTACAATCACCGAAGATCAATATGAAGAAGCATAACGTGTTGGGATCACGATCGTTACCATCACCGAGTTGCAGCAGAAGAAGAATGTGTTAGTGTAGATCGTACTTGGAGTCCCTCGAACCGTCAATGAGTGATCCATCGTACCGCCCACGATTGGTCCCTCGACCGAAGACCAAAAGCACGACCTCTCTACTTGGTTGCAAGCGTGCAACGTTCACGGTCGGGCAGCGCTTTGCTGTCCAGAGCTAATCATCGTTGGAGAATTACATGGAGGAGATTAGCATTGGGATTATAATTATGAGGACAAGAGGATTAGTCAACTAATACCAACTAGAACTAGAACTAGAAGAACTAGAGGAGGCTCCAAAACTTGTGTATATAGGTTGGAGGAGCAAAAAAACCCTAGTATATATAGGTTGGAGGAGGAGGAGAGGGCTACCGCAAAGGAGGGAAAGGCCCCCCTTCGGGGGCCGGCCAGACTCCCTCCCCCGTCCAATTCGCCCCCACCACAAGGAAAGGGGGCGCCTTCCTACTTGGGCCCTTGTGGCCCGAGTTGCCTTCCACCTCTTGGCCTTTTTAGGCCCATTGATATTTAAATTAAATATAAAATGTTCTAAATACCTCTAGACCATTTTATATATTTTTTAAAATCTCCAGAAACATTTTCCACCTATATATAATTTATCAGTAATACCTGGTATTACCCGATACTCTCTGAAACCCTTCCGGTGACCCCGAAATGCTTCCGGATCCTCTCAGAACTATTCAGATTATTCATGAAAAAATTCCACAAATATACTCATGACTCTTGTCCTAATAACACTCAACAGATCAGGATTGCCTTAAGCTTGTGACCCTGTAGGTTCGGTAACCCATAGACATGAATGAAACCGTTCATTCAGTGACAGGCAACGGGACGTGGACGTCCGTATAGGTCCCTGTGAGCAAACAAATGATGTTTGAGTGAACTTTTGGTTATCATGTGATGTTCCCTTTGCTTCACGATACTTCACAAAACTTGGGATGCATCGGTATTCTCCTGAGTAATCACCATGATCGCTATACCAAAATCCTTGTTACCAGTTTTGTTCTTCTTTCTCGTTATTGTGTTCCGGCATCCCTGTGACAAAGTCATGTGTGTCTACCCAGATGATGATGGATGCCGTCACACTAAGAGGGCCCTAAGAACATCTATCCATCATCGGAGGAGCAAATCCCACTTTCGCGCTATTCGGACACTTGTCAAACTTTTTGATGAACATGTAAGTTGTCGTTATGATCACTGTGTTACAGGTGACGCTTGAGCAACCCAAAACCACCATACGGTAAGAAGTGACCAATATACTCTCATGGTCTAAGGAGAAATTTCACAAGTTAACACTCTGTGTTATTACAATTGAATGCAAACTATATTAACTCAATTCATAATAAACAAGATTGGGTCAATTCAAATATGATCGTTCTTCTAACATCATAATCTTAATCTTATTTTAGGACTATCATTACACTTAATGATATCCTAAGATCCAGAAAACGTGATCACCAACAACACTTGAGCTAGTCTTAGAGGCGAGACTAGGAACCTTTTATTTAGGGTTTCTCATTCCACACATGCATATGAGTTTTCCATTGAGTCACATATTCTAGGATCATAGCCATTATAGCATAGAATATAAACTCTTAACTATGAGTATGGAAATATAATAATACAAATATTTTTGCCTCTAGGGCATATTTCCAACAGTCTCCCACTTGCACTACAGTCAATAATCTAGTTAGCACCTTTAACTTCTACACCAATGGCAGGCAATCCGGTGTCGGTCCATGCTTTGCTTGTGGATTAGACCTCGCCCTATCGAATCAGAGAACTTCATATCCATGTGTATCATTTTAATGCATCTGTCATGCTTTCACATAAATTCATAATTTGTGCGAAACAATCTTAGTATATATATTGAATCACCAGTAAGACCTTTGATTCCTTAGATTGAGCTATAGAACCACTATTTGAGAATAGTGTTCTATTTGTACAATCATGAAGAAACCATACCAAGTTCATAAATGAACCTTTGATTCATCACCCTCCATTGTTTCTTCCAAAGCAACATACTTAGCCTTCTGTTATAGAATTCACCACAGTAACTTTCTTGGACCAATTCCAACTTACTGTGCTACCATAAATCATTTAATTGAAATTGAAATTTTCTTGGAGCACCGATTGAAGATTTTTGTGGATGTACTACTTACATCAGGCATGTATTGATGTTCTTCGTATGCGAGAAACATGTTGTTAGTACTCAACGACATTTTCACTATTATCATATGCTCAACAATTTGATCATTTCAGTAGCTTTACTCACAACTTACTTGGAGTACTGGACATATATGGTTATTTACATATCATGGAATTAACACAAGTGTGATTGAAATCATGCATTTCACTCATCAGTATTTTAAGATACCGATTCTGCTAAGAACTCCTTCCATGTGACTTTGACAAGAAAATTCTTCTTACATTTTTCATACTAAACTGCTTTAGTACTTTGTTAATATGTATCTTGGCTAAGCCCGACTAGACACTACTATCTCCATAGATTATTATGTCTAATACAAGGACTATATTGCCTAAGTATTTTAATGAAAAATTATTTCCAATAAAATCTTAAACTGTGTCAAGCGGGTCTATAAAATGATATTGTTGTGAAATCAAGGAAGAAAGAAACCTTGATAGATGATTTGAAAGAGACTTTTGACAATCTCCGGGTCTATAAAATGATGCTTAAACCGGCCAAGTATGTTTTTGGCGTGCCAGCGGGCAAGTTATTGGGGTTCCTGGTTTCGGAGAGGGGCATTAAAGCTAACTCAGAGAAGATCAAGGCTATAACTTCTTTGGCTAAGACGGCATGTATTAATGACGTACATCGCTTGGCGGGTCGTATTGCGGCTCTGAGCCGGTTTATAACCGTCTGGGAGAGAAGGTTATCCCTTTGTATCAAATGATGAAAAAGACAGATGACTTCGTCTGGAGTGATGCCTCTAATGAGGCATTTGAGGCGCTTAAGAAATAGTTGGTTGAGCCGCCGGTTCTTGCAGCTCCAATTGAGAAGGAGCCCTTGTTGTTATATGTGGCTGCAAACAACAGGGCTGTCAGTGTAGCCATTGTGGTTCAAAGGAAGGAGTCAGGCAAGGAATATCCGGTTCAAAGGCCGGTTTATTATGTCTGTGAGGTGCTCATTGAATCTAAACAGAGATACCCACATTGGCAGAAGCTGGTTTACGGCATGTTCATGGCTAGCCACAAGTTGAAGCAATATTTTCTTGTTCATCCCATCACTGTGGTTAGTTCTGATCCCTTGGGGGATATCATACAAAACAGAGAAGCCATAGGTCGGGTAGCTAAGTGGGCCATCGAGCTTGGACCCCATGGTTTGAAATATGTGCCTCGGACGGCTATAAAGTCTCAGGCATTGGTGGACTTTATCAATGATTGGACAGAGCTGCAGATGCCTGAGGACAAGCCGGACAATACATACTGTACTATTCATTTTGATCAATCCAGGCAGTTGGAGGGTTCTGGGGCTGGAGTTATATTGACTTCCCCACGAGGTCATAAATTCGTTATATCTTAAGGTTGATGTTCCCTTGTACTAACAATGCAGCTGAGTATGAAGCCTTACTACATGGTCTTTGGATGGCTAAAGAGATGAATCTAAGCCGGGTAAGATGCTTTGGTGACTTAGATTTTGTGGCTCAACAAGTGTCAGGAACTTGGGATTCAAAGGATCCACTCACGACGGCTTATCGCTGAGAGGTTGATGCTATTGCTGGTCACTTCTATCAAGTGGAGCATATTGATCACAGGAAAAATGAGGCGGCTGATGCTTTAAGACGGTTGGGGTCTCAGTGTAAGCCGGTCCCCCCTAATGTTTTCCTTGATGTGTTACATAATCCATCAGTTAATTTGCCTACAGAGGAGGATTTGGCAGTTCCTGACCCAGAGGCACAGTTGGTGGCGGCTCTCCATGTCATCCCTGATTGGACTGTTTCATACTTGGCTTATATGACCCGGGGCGAGTTACCTGAGGATGAAACTTTGGCCAGGAAAAGAACCCGGAGGTCTAAGTCAATGACTATTGTCAATGGTGAGCTCCATAGATGTAGTGTTACAGGGGTGTTTCAAAGATGTGTTTCTCCTGAGGAGGGCCATGAAATTCTAAGGGAAATTCATGAAGGAGATTGCGGTCATCATGCTGGCTCTAAGTCTCTCGTTGCTAAAGCTTTTCGTCATGGGTTTTATTGGCTAGCGGCTCACGCTGATGCAGAAGATCTGGTCAGCAAGTGTGATGGTTGTCAGAAATTTTCAAGACGAGCTCATGTGCCGGCTCAAGAATTGAGGATGATTCCAATTACTTGGCTGTTTGCAGTCTGGGGGTTGGATATGGTTGGGCCTTTCAAAAGATCTAAGGATAAAAAGACTCATCTCTTGGTAGCTGTTGATAAATTTACAAAGTGGGTTGAAGCTGAGCCAGTCAGCAAATTTCATCAAGCCACGGCGGTTCAATTAATCCAAAAGGTGATCTTTCATTTTGGATATCCTCATAGTATCATCACTGATAGTGGTACTAATCTGTCTAAGGGGGCAATGAAAGAATTTTGTGAACAAGTGCACATCCGGCTTAATGTGTCATTAGCGGCCCACCCCCAGTGTAATGGCCAAGCTGAACGAGCTAATCAAGAAATCTTGAGAGGTATCAAGCCCCGGCTTATGGTCCCTTTGCAGAGGACACCGGGTTGTTGGGTGGAGGTGTTACCCTCAGTGCTTTGGAGTATCAATACCATCCTCAACAAACCTATGGGTTACACGCCTTTCTTCATGGTTTACAGAGCTGAGGCGGTTCTCCCAGTGACATACGTCATGACTCGCCTCGTGTGGCGGCTTATGTTGAAGCTGACAATGAGAAAGCACGTTAGGATGCTATTGACATGTTGGATGAAGAGTGTGACCTTGTGGCGGCTCGTTCGGTGATTTACCAGCAAGATCTAAGCCGTTATCACAGTCACTGGATTAAAACCAGAACTTTTCAAGAAGGTGATTTGGTGCTCCGCCTCATCCAGGATCAATCTGACATACACAAGCTATCCCTGCCTTGGGAAGGACCATTTCTGGTTAGCAAGAATCTGAACAACGGGTCATACTACATTATCGATGTTCGATACCATAAAGACTCATGCACATCGGAGGAGGAGACCCAGCGGCCGTGGAATATTGCTCATCTTCGGCCTTATTACACCTGAGCCATTGGCTCTTGTGATGTACATACATTTGTCATTATACATATTATGGTTAGTATAATAAAGCTGGCACCCCTGATGATTTGGGGTCTCTGTCGTTTCATTTCTGAGAATATGAGTCTTTATTTACTTCATAAGGTCACTTGGGGGCTTCTTGCTTATTGAGCGTAGCTATGCCCCTTTTGATCTGGCTTGAACGCTTTGATTACAAATACTTGGGGGCTTCCTCCTCGTTGAGCATAGCTATGACTACCCTTATGATCCGGCTTATATGCCTGGGTTATAATATTACTTGGGGGCTTTTTGTTAAATGAACAAAGGCTTTGTTGTCCCGTGTAATAGGCTTGGACGCCAGGTGTATTCACCAAAAATCCGGTTTATCTTGCCTTTGTAAGTTTGCCACTCCGACCAGGTAATCCTGGAATGACTCGTCATACTCTTGACAGTTAATCTTTTAAAGACCCTGAACTTGTCAAGGTTAAAGCGGCGATTTGGTCATGTGAGGCCCAGCTTACAGGTTTGAATTAAGGAATAACTCAGTAGTTGTGTGGCCCTTGAATAACACTTGATGTTGAGGCTTGGCAGCCTTTGAATGCCTTGATGTTTTGTTTTCTTTTGTTCTTGAATCTTTTTATGATTTATATTTATGCCATATTGATATATGGTTAAAAGTTGATCAAGATAAGATGCCTTGATCTTTATTCAATAACATCCGGTGTTTTGATAACCCGGCCTGGTTTTGGACGCTAAGTCGCCAGTATTTGATGGTCATATTTATGGAGTTTTGTAGTCTCACTTTCTGGGATGTTATCCTTTGCTGTTTAAGGCGTTGTAAGCCGGTAGCGTGAATAAATTATAGAGTGTTCGCTCTGTACTGGGATTGTTGCCCTTATTGCATATGGTTTGGTAAGCCGGCAATACATATAAGTATCACAGGTATGATATTTATTTTGCTATTATTATAAGGTTTTGATAAACCAGCCCTGGTTATAGATGTTGTAGTTGATGAAGCTATGTACCTAGGGTAGGGTCATGGACCTGTCCAAACTACCCCCTCCAAGGAGATCTCTAGAAGAAACCACCTTTCAATCGACATGGAAGTGTTCCACTTGACGGACTTGAAGACACTCGACCATGAAGCCAACCACTCGACAGCCAGGAGATCTAAAGTCACTCTGCACACGATCGGCCGGTTATTAAGTAGCCTTTGTAGCCATAATAGCACTTTATTTGTGGCGCTACCAGTAACGCCCGATCTTAATGTACTTTAAACCCTACATAACTGAGGGCCGGAGAGGTCTGGCGAACTCTATATAAGCCACCCCCCTCCTCAGTGTAAAGGGTTCGCACCCCTGTAACTCATACACGCATAATCCAGTCGACCGCCTCCGGGCTCCGAGACGTAGGGCTGTTACTTCTTCCGAGAAGGGCCTGGACTCGTAAATCCCTTGCGCATATAACTAGTCCATAGCTAGGATCTTGCCTCTCCATTCCTACACCCCCTACACTACTGTCAGACTTAGAACCACGACAGTTGGCGCCCACCGTGGGGCAGGTGTCTTAGCGACTTATTGGAGAAGTTGTGATTTTTCCGATCTCCTTCATCATGGTTTCAGGCGAAGCTCTGGTTGAGGGCCGCGAGATCCGTCTCGGCACACTCACGTTCATCGCCGACGACTCCTCTTGGCCTCAGGAGCCTCCGCTCGACATCGACGCGCTTCCTGTCCGCGGGGCGACGCACTTTCGCACGTGCGTCCGCGGCGTCCTCCTGCGGCAACCGTCGACCCAGTATCGGTCGGCTCCTGTGTCGTCTTCCCTCCCTGTTTCCCGCCGGCGCAAGCGCTCCGATCGGTCGAGGCTTCAGCGGTGGGTGAGACACGCGGTGGCTCGCCAGTCGGCCACCCCCCAAGTCATGGCGATCGAGCCCGACGAATCTCTCTACGGCCTGTTCGACTTGTCGACTGGCTCTGCAGAGACTGCATCCGAGTGCGACAGCAGTGATCCAGCGGCGGAGGTTCTGATGGTCGATGGACCACACAGTCCTCCCGATTTTCCCCGCACCAACGGAGGCGATGGCGGAGGCGATCTGTCGCATGCCCATGAAGAGTATCTCCCCGAGCCTCTCACTTTGGTGCAGAGGGAAGAACTTCGCCGCCGGAACATGGATGCGCTGCACACTCCTATCGTTGGAGAAACCCCCAAGGCTCGTGCCTTAGAGGACGCGCGCTTGGCCAACTTGGCTAAGCGCACTCGACTGGAGAACCTCCAGCGAGCACTCGACGAGCGTGCGAGGCAATGGGTTCCAGAATCCAGTCGACGTCAACTCTTTCTACCACCGACTCGGGTATATCAAACTCTGATTCAGAATTTAGCAGCTGCAGCCCGTATAGCAGAGTCGATTCAGCCTTCCCAATCAGAGGCGGGCAGAGGCTTCTTACTGATCAAAGCATTACTCCGGGAAGCAGGAGATCAAAATTCAGTTGTATCGCAGTCGCGGAATAGGATTCACAGCAGATCCATCGCTGCAAATACAGTCTAGTGGGCCCATAGCCCAAGATCGCCCCCGAGGCGCGAGGGACGTGGAGACCGGCGTGATCAATACCAGAACCGTGAGCAATATGATCACCGACTCGATCATGATGATCGACGTCGAGTGCCCACCCCTCCCCCAAGGAGTGGATTGTACGCGCCTCGACAGCAGGATGACAGACGCCATCACGGTGTTGGGCGAAGGATTCCAGTCGACCCCAGGGAACCAGGCTTTGATGCGAGATCCATTATCGTTCAAGGTTTGGTCGATAGGAACAGAGCTCACCGAGAAGTTCATGACAGAGATGTACCCACCAGCAGCAGAGTACACATCTCAGGACCAGAGTGTTTCAGCAGGGCCATCAGGGCCGCGGTGATTCCTCCCAACTTCAGGTTGGCGACTGGAGTCATTAAGTTCACTGGTGAGTCTAAGCCTGAGACTTGGCTTGAAGACTACCGAGTGGCTGTTCAGATTGGCGGCGGCAACGATGAAGTAGCCATGAAACACCTGCCTATTATGTTGGAGGGCTCGGCCAGAGCATGGTTGAATCAGTTAGCTCCCAGCAGCATTTACACTTGGGAAGATCTGGCTCGAGTGTTTGTCAGAACATTTGAAGGAACTTGCAAGCGACCAGCAGGGTTGACAGAGCTACAATCTTGTGTGCAGAAGTCGAATGAAACTTTGAGGGATTACATCCAGAGATGGATCACGTTGCATCACACGGTAGAGAATGTATCTGATCACCAGGAAGTCTGTGCCTTCAAGGAAGGCGTTAAATACAGAGAGCTAAATCTGAAATCCGTTTGAACCGGAGACATGTCTCTGAGTCGAATGATGGAGATTGCCACCAAGTACGCCAATGGTGAAGAAGAGGATCGGCTCCGGAGTGGCAAGCACAAGTCAGTCGCCCACGAAACCGGAGGAGGGAACTCCAGTCGGAAGCAGAAGCGGAAAGCCGAGCCAGCTGCTCCTGGAGAAGCCTTGGCCGTGACTCAAGGAAAGTTTAAAGGGAAGCCCAAAGGCTCTTGGAACCCTAAGAAGGTGAAGGACAAGGAAGGGAATGACGTGTTGGATTTGCCGTGCCACATCCACACGAAGAAAGATGAGGAGGGTAAACTCATTTACCCGAAACATACCACTCGACAGTGTCGGCTCTTGATCCAGCAATTCCAAGGGAAACAGCCCAAAGATAAGGAAAAGGAGTCGGACAAAGTTGAGGACAAAGAAGATAGTGATGATGGATATCCCGAGGTCAATTCCACCCTGATGATTTTTGCTGACGTTGAAAGCAAAAGTCGATTGAAAGTTATCAACCGAGAAGTGAATATGGTTGCTCCGGCAACACCCAGTTATCTGAAATGGTCTCAGACTGCCATCACATTCGACCAGTCTAATCACCCGACACACATAGCCACCCCTGGGAGGCAAGCTCTGGTGGTCGACCCAGTCGTCGAAGGCACTCGACTGACTAAAGTTTTGATGGATGGTGGCAGTGGCCTGAATATACTATATGTAGAGACGTTGAAAGGGATGGGTATTCTGATGTCCAGACTCAGTACCAACAACATGAGTTTCCATGGAGTCATTCCTGGAAAGAAGGCTGAGTCACTCGGCCAAATTGCTCTTGATGTGGTTTTCGGTGATTCCAAGAATTACCACGAAGAAAAGTTGATGTTTGAAGTTGTGGATTTCCAGAGTGCTTATCACGCTATTTTGGGCAGGCCAGCTTATGCACGTTTCATGGCCCGACCATGTTATGTGTACCTCAAATTGAAGATGCCTGGTCCCAAAGGTGTGATCACTATTACTGGCAATCGGAAGAAGGCGGAAGAGTGCTTTCAGAAAGGCTCAAAGATCGCTGATGCTCAGATGGCAATGGTAGAGCTGCAGGAATACCAGAAAACTACAGACCCAAGTGATTTGTTGCGAGCCAAGAAGCCCGCTGCGGAATCAACGTTTCAGTCGTCCGGTGAGACAAAACCGATTCACATTCACCCGACCGACCCCAGTGCTGCTCCGACTCATATCTCTACAACACTCGACTCCAAATAGGAAGAAGCGCTCATCCAGTTCCTCCGTGAGAACTGGGACATCTTCGCATGGAAACCTTCTGACATGCCGGGTGTTCCCAGGGGGCTGGCTGAGCACCGTCTACGAGTCGACTCAAAAGTGAAACCTGTCAAAGAACATCTTCGACGGTCCGCCGTCTAAAAAAGAAAGGCCATTGGCGAGGAGGTGGCTCGGCTCTTAGTAGCAGAGTTTATCCGAGAGATTTATCACTCTGAGTGGCTCGCCAATGTTGTCATGGTCCCCAAGAAGGACAAGTCGCTTCGCATGTGCATCGACTTCAAACATATCAATCGGGCCTGCCCGAAAGATCATTTTCCTCTCCCCCGCATCGATCAAATAGTCGACTTGACTGCGGGATGTGAGCGCCTGTCTTTTTTAGATGCCTATTTCGGTTACCATCAGATCCGTCTGTATGGACCCGATGAGATCAAAACAACTTTCATCACTCCATTCGGGTGCTTCTGTTATGTCACCATGCCATTCGGGCTCAAGAATGCCGGAGCCACGTTCATGAGGATGATTCAGAAGTGTTTGCTCACTCAGATCAGTCAGAATGTGGAAGCATACATGGATGATATTTTGGTCAAGTCACGGAAAGGTTCCGACCTGCTGACTAACCTTGCTGAGACATTTGCCAACCTCAGGAGGTACGATATCAAGCTTAATCCATCAAAGTGCACATTCGAAGTTCCTGGCGGAAAGTTACTCGCTTTTCTCGTTTCCGAACGAGGAATCGACGCCAATCCGGAAAAAGTTGGTACTATACTCCGAATGAAACGTCATGTGCATGTGCACGATGTCCAGAAGCTTACTAGTTGCTTGGCCGCTTTAAGTCGATTCATCTCTCATCTCGGTGAAAAGGCATTGCCTCTTTACCGACTGATGAAGAAGTCAGACAAGTTCGAGTGGACTCCTGAAGCTGATGCAGCATTTGCAGAGCTAAAAGCCCTGCTCTCCACCCAGCCGGTGCTTGCTACCCCGATCAGCAAAGAGCCTTTGCTGCTTTACATTGCAGCCACAGGACAAGTCGTCAGTACAGTACTTACGGTCGAGCGGGAAGAAGAAGGAAAAGCCTTTAAAGTTCAGCGCCCAGTATATTATATTTCTGAAGTTTTGACCCCATCAAAGTAAAGATACCCTCATTATCAGAAGCTTCTATATGAGATTTATATGACCACGAAGAAGGTTGCTCATTACTTCTCTAACCATTCCATTACAGTCGTCAGCAACGCTCCATTGTTAGAGATTCTGCACAACAGAGATGCAACTGGTCGAGTGGAAAAATGGGCGATTGAACTCCTTCCCCTAGATATCAAGTTTGATGCAAAGAAAGCCATCAAGTCCCAAGCAATAGCAGATTTCATCGCCGAGTGGATGGAACAGCAACTGCCGACTCAAGTTCACTCGGAGCACTGGACCATGTTCTTTGATGGATCTAAGATGCTGAATGGTTCCGGTGCCGGGGTAGTGTTGGTGTCCCCCCGAGGAGATAAGCTCAGATATGTGCTCCAGATTCACTTTGATTCCTCCAATAACGAAGCAGAATATGAAGCACTTTTGTATGGGTTGCGTATGGCCATTTCACTCAGCGTCCATCGCCTCATGGTCTATGGTGACTCAGATTTGGTGGTGAACCAAATGATGAAGGAGTGGGACGTCAGAAGTCTGGCCATGACTGGTTACTGTAATGCAGTGAGAAAGCTAGAGAAGAAATTCGAGGGGTTAGAGCTTCATCATATACCCCGACTGAAAATTCAAGCGGGTGATGATTTGGCAAAAATAGGTTCTAAGAGAGAAGCCATTCCCAGTAATGTGTTTTTGGAACACATCCACACACCATCAGTTCAAGAGGATCCTTTCACCGAAGAAGCCCCGCAGCCAAAAAGTGCCACGGATCCGACTAAAGTTGAGGTCCCAGCTGTGGTCGACCTGATCATGGAAGTTTTGGTCATCACTCTCGACTGGACAGTGCCATACATCGCGTATATCCTAAGGAAAGAGCTCCCAGAGAATGAAGAAGAGGCTCGACAGATCGTCCGTCGATCCAAGGCCTTTACTGTGATAAAGGGACAGTTGTACAGGGAAAGTGCGACTGGAGCCAGTCAGAAATGTATAACACCAGAAGAAGGTCAGATAATTCTTGACGATATCCACTCAAGGACCTGTGGACATCATGCATCCTCTCGGACAATTGTGGCTAAAGCATACCGAGCGGGGTTTTACTGGCCAAGAGAAAATGAAATGGCGAAGGAGATAGTCGACAAGTGTGAAGGATGTCAATTCTATTCCAATATGTCACACAAACCCGCCTCAACCTTGAAGACCATTCAACTCATCTGGCCCTTCATTGTTTGGGGATTAGATATGGTTGGACCACTGAGAACTGGCAGGAGAGGCTTCACCCATGTACTGGTGGCAGTCGACAAGTTCACTAAGTGGATTGAAGCCAAGCCTATCAAGAATCTTGATGCCGGCACTGCTCTCAACTTCATCAGAGAGTTGATATTCAGATATGGAGTTCCGCATAACATCATCACTGATAATGGGTCAAACTTCGATTCCGACCAATTCAGAGCCTTTTGCGCTTCTCAAGGCACGCGAGTCGACTACGCTTCCGTCGCTCACCCCCAGTCGAATGGACAAGCAGAAAGAGCAAACAGCCTAATTCTCAAAGGACTGAAACCCGGTTGATGCGTGATCTCAAACACGTAGCAGGCGCGTGGATCAACGAACTTCCATCAGTTCTTTGGGGATTGAGGACTACTCCTAATCGGTCGACTGGGCGAACTCCATTCTTTCTGGTCTATGGAGTTGAAGCAGTTCTGTCGAGTGACCTGCTTCACAATGCACCCCGAGTCGAGCTCTACTCTGAAGATGAAGCAGAACAAGCCCGACAGGACGCAATCGACCTTCTAAAAGAAGAAAGAGAGATGGCCATGATCCAATCGACTATCTATCAGCAGGACTTGCATCGATTCCATGCCAGAAACGTGAAGAGTCAAGCCTTCCAAGAAGGAGACTTGGTCCTCCGAGTGGATCAACAGAAGCCACACAAACTCGCCCCTACTTGGGAAGGCCCCTTCATCGTCACCAAAGTTCTCCACAACAGAGCGTACCATCTTTACAATGTCGATCGCCAGATTGATGAGCCACGAGCTTGGAATGCGGAGCTGCTCCGCCCCTTTTATACTTAAGTACTCACTCGGATGAGATGTAATAAAAAGTACCTATGTAGTTTGTTTATCAAAGACAAGAGTGTTATAATTTACCCATTGATTGTTGTTGCTTTCGTTTACGTGATAAATCCCCCAGTGGGTGGCTTAGTTGCGAATCCGTTTCGCCTAAGTTTGTAAAAAAATTCCTACCGAGTGACGAGCAAGCCTCTCACTCGGGGGCTTAGTTGCGAATCCGTTTGGCCTAAGTATTTGAAAATCCTACCGAGTGGAGAGCAAACCTCCCACTCGGGGGCTTAGCTGGGAATCCATTTCGCCTAAGTATTTGAAAATCCTACCGAGTGGAGAGCAACCCTTCCACTCGGGGGCTTAGCTGCAGTCCAGTACTCGCCTAAGTATTTGAAAATCCTACCGAGTGGAGAGCAACCCTCCCACTCGGGGGCTTAGCTGCAGTCCAGTACTCGCCTAAGTCTTTGAAAATCCTACCGAGTGGAGAGCAAACCTCCCACTCGGGGGCTTAGCTGTGAATCTGTTTCGCCTAAGTATTTAAAAATCCTACCGAGTGGAGAGCAACCTCCCACTCGGGGGCTTAGCTGCAGTCCAGTACTCGTCTAAGTATTTGAAAATCCTACCGAGTGGAGAGCAACCCTCCCACTCGGGGGCTTAGCT
>NC_041383.1:90030202-90064646 GCF_002162155.2 Triticum dicoccoides
GGGGGCTTAGCTGCAGTCCAGTACTCGCCTAAGTATTTGAAAATCCTACCAAGTGGAGAGCAGCCCTCCCACTCGGGGGCTTAGCTGCAGTCCAGTACTCGCCTAAGTATTTAAAAATCCTACCGAGTGGAGAGCAACCCTCCCACTCGGAGGCTTAGCTGCAGTCCAGTACTCGCCTAAGTATTTGAAAATCCTACCGAGTGGAGAGCAAACCTCCCACTCGGAGGCTTAGCTGCAGTCCAGTACTCGCCTAAGTATTTGAAAATCTTACTGAGTGGAGAGCAAACCTCCCACTCGGATGCTTAGCTGCAGTCCAAGTGCTCGCCTAAGTATGAAATCCATTCCGATCCGCAAGGACGACGAGGTGCGGGTCGACTGCTACCTTCTCCTTCGGAGCTACGCCACAAATACAACATGCGCTCTGCAAGGATGACAAGGTGCGGGTCGACTGCCACCTTCTCCTTCGGAGCTACGCCACAAATACAACATGCGCTCTGCAAGGACGACGAGGTGCGGGTCGACTGCTACCTTCTCCTTCGGAGCTACGCCACAAATACAACATGTGCTCTGCAAGGACGACGAGGTGCAGGTCGACTACTGCCTTCTCCTTAAGAGCTACGCCACAAATACAATGTGCGCTCCATCCCGATCCGCAAGGACGCGGGTCGACTGCAATCTGTGCTCCATCCCTACCTGCAAGAGCGATGAAGTGCAGGTCGACTGGATTCTCCACCTCAGGGCTGCGTCTCAAGCACTAAAGTATATTCCGAGTGAAGAACAAAGTTCGCTCGAAGGCAAATGCAAGCATATTCAACGATAAGCCAAGTTCGGATAACGTCCTACGAATTCAGAAGTGCTCAGGCGTCAAGCCTGTAAAAGTTTATCGGTTACAAAACCACTCGGCATTCTGAGGCAAATTTAAAGCGAAGCATAGAAGTTTTTCTTACTCCTCAGGTGGAGGACTGGAGGGCGCGACAAACTGGTCCAAGTCAATTCCGTCAGCAATCCGAGTGGCAGCAGCAATGAAGGTCTCCATGAAAGATTGGAAGTCGTGCTTCTTGGTATTGGCAACTTTGATGGACGCCAGCTTCTCCTCTCGCGCATCCTTGCAGTGAACGCGGACCAGGGACAGGGCAACGTCAGCGCCGCACCTGGCAGAAGACTTCTTCCATTCTTGTACTCGACCTGGAACTTCATTCAGTCGAGTCATTAGAGACTCGAGGTCATTTTGAAGCGTCGCTCTTGGCCAGAGTGTCGTGTCAATTCGCGACGCCACAACCTTCAGTCGAGCAAGGTAGTCAACCACACCAGCAACACGAGACTCCAGTCGGAGCACGTTCATAGCAGTTTCATCCTTCACAGGAGAGTTAATGGGATCCAAGCCTGTCTCCACTTGACTGGTCTCCTCCTTGAAGTTTTGGTAGAATTCTGTAAACACAGTTCAAAGATAAACCAGCAGTTCTACGATGAGTCGATGATAACAAGTCAGTCGGGTAGGAGATATTACCCTCAAGCATGATGAATAACCTCTTGGCGAGCCCTCCCAGATAGGCCTCCAGATCGATCCTCTTCCCCACCAGTTCACTAGCCTTGTCACTCAGAGCTATCTTATCATTCTTCAGACGACTGACCTCCTTGTTGGCCGCGTCGAGAGCAGCTTTCGGATTGGTGTTCTCCTCCTCAAGTTTACCGACTGAAGCTAGTTTTTCTTCCGCAAGCTTCATTTTGTCCAAAGCCGCCTTCTGCGCCTCGGCAAGGTCATGGTCCTTCTTCTTCAGAGCCTCCTTCATTTTATCTACAAAATGACAATGAGATCAGAATCAGGAATGGGCCGAAAGATAAAGACAGTCGTCAAATTCTCACCAGTCATACCTTTTGCTTCGTCTTTCGCCTTTTGAAAGTTCTCCTCAACAAGCTTCAAGTCAAGGTCGAGCTGGATCTGTTTGTTTTCCAATTTAGTATAGCGAGTCGCAAGCTCGCAAGATTTCTGCGAAGGGTCAGTCGACAGACATCAAGATAGGTTGCTTCCGAGTGACTAAGAGAAAAATCGTAACATTTCTAAGACTACAGCCGAATCAAAATATTCGACAGTAGTCTCGGGGACTACACCCAGTGGGTGCACTCAGCGTGCCCCCACTGGTTCTACCGACTTGATCCGATCAGTCTACCGAAAGAGATAAAGAGGTTATGATCCTAAAACCATAGCTAACTGTCAGCAGTCAGCCACGGTCTCATCATGATCGTCCAAAAAAACACAGGTTCTTCAGACCTTAGTCGACTGCCTGCAGTCGACCATGGCCTCGGGGAACACACCCAGTGGGTGCACTCAGCATGCCCCCACTGGTTCCAAGATTCCATTCGACATGGTCCGACCAGACCGAGTGAAGAAGTTAGAGTGAAGAAATTCAAAATACAAAGACTACAGTCGATTGCCAGCAGTCCACCATATGTTGGAAATATGCCCTAGAGGCAATAATAAAAGTATTATTATTATATTTCCTTGTTCATGATAATTGTCTTTTATTCATGCTATAACTGTATTATCCGGAAATCGTAATACACGTGTGAATACATAGACCACAATATGTCCCTAGTGAGCCTCTAGTTGACTAGCTCGTTGTGATCAACAGATAGTCATGGTTTCCTGGCTATGGACATTGGATGTCGTTGATAACGGGATCACATCATTAGGAGAATGATGTGATGGACAAGACCCAATCCTAAGCTTAGCATAAAGATCGTGTAGTTCGTTTGCTAGAGCTTTGCCAATGTCAAGTATCTCTTCCTTTGACCATGAGATCGTGTAACTCCTGGATACCGTAGGAGTGCCTTGGGTGTATCAAACGTCACAACGTAACTGGGTGACTATAAAGGTACACTACAGGTATCTCCGAAAGTATCTATTGTTTTATGCGGATCGAGACTGGGATTTGTCACTCCGTGTAAACGGAGAGGTATCTCTGGGCCCACTCGGTAGGACATCATCATATGCGCAATGTGACCAAGGAGTTGATCACGGGATGATGTGTTACGGAACGAGTAAAGTGACTTGCCGGTAACGAGATTGAACAAGGTATCGGTATACCGACGATCGAATCTCGGGCAAGTAAAATACCGCTAGACAAAGGGAATTGTATACGGGATCGATTGAGTCCTTGACATCGTGGTTCATCCGATGAGATCATCGTGGAACATGTGGGAGCCAACATGGGTATCTAGATCCCGCTGTTGGTTATTGACCGGAGAACGTCTCGGTCATGTCTGCATGTCTCCCGAACCCGTAGGGTCTACACACTTAAGGTTCGATGACGCTAGGGTTATAAAGGAAGCTTGTATGTGGTTATCGAATGTTGTTCGGAGTCCCGGATGAGATCCCGGACGTCACGAGGAGTTCCGGAATGGTCCGGAGGTAAAGATTTATATATAGGAAGTCCTGTTTCGGCCATCGGGACAAGTTTCGGGGTCATCGGTATTGTACCGGGACCACCGGAAGGGTCCCGGGGGCCCACCGGGTGGGGCCACCTGCCCCGGGGGGCCACATGGGCTGTGGGGGTGCGCCTTGGCCTACATGGTCCAAGGGCACCAGCCCCAAGAGGCCCATGCGCCTAGGGAACCCTAGAGGGAAGAGTCCTCAAGGGGGAAGGCACCTCCGAGGTGCCTTGGGGAGGATGGACTCCTCCCCCCCTTCTTGGCCGCCGCACCAGATGCCATCTGGAGGCTGGCCGCCGCCCCTTGGGGTGGGAAACCCTAAAGGGGGCGCAGCCCTCCCCTTCCCCTATATATATGAGGCCTAGGGGCTGCCCATAACAGGCGATTTGATCTCTCGTTGGTGCAGCCCTGCCCCTCTCCCTCCTCCTCTTCTCCCATGGTGCTTGGCGAAGCCCTGCGGGATTGCCACGCTCCTCCACCACCACCACGCCGTTGTGCTGCTGTTGGATGGAGTCTTCCTCAACCTCTCCCTCTCTCCTTGCTGGATCAAGGCGTGGGAGACGTCACCGGGCTGTACGTGTGTTGAACGCGGAGGTGCCGTCCGTTCGGCACTTGATCATCGGTGATTTGAATCACGACGAGTACGACTCCATCAACCCCATTCACTTGAACGCTTCCGCTTAGCGATCTACAAGGGTATGTAGATGCACTCTCTTTCTACTCGTTGCTGGTCTCTCCATAGATAGATCTTGGTGACACGTAGGAAAATTTTGAATTTCTGCTACGTTCCCCAACAGTGGTATCATGAGCTAGGTCTATTGCGTAGATTCTTTGCACGAGTAGAACACAAAGTAGTTGTGGGCGTTGATGTTGTTCAATATGCTTACCGTTATTAGTCCAATCTTGTTTCGACGGTATTGTGGGATGAAGCGGCCCGGACCGACCTTACACGTACTCTTATGTGAGACAGGTTCCACCGATTGACATGCACTTGGTGCATAAGGTGGCTAGCGGGTGCCAGTCTCTCCCACTTTAGTCGGAACGGATTCGATGAAAAGGGTCCTTATGAAGGGTAAATAGCAATTGGCATATCACGTTTTGGTCTTGCGTAGGTAAGAAACGTTCTTGCTAGAAACCCATAGCAGCCACGTAAAACATGCAACAACAATTAGAGGACGTCTAACTTGTTTTTGCAGGGTATGCTATGTGATGTGATATGGCCAAGAAGAATGTGATGAATGATATGTGATGTATGAGATTGATCATGTTCTTGTAATTGGATTCACGACTTGCATGTCGATGAGTATGACAACCGGCAGGAGCCATAGGAGTTGTCTTTATTTTTTGTATGACCTGCGTGTCATTGAAGAACGCCATGTAACTTACTTTACTTTATTGCTAAACAGTTTAGCCATAGAAGTAGAAGTAGTCGTTGGCGTGACAACTTCATGAAGACACGATGATGGAGATCATGGTGTCATGCCGGTGACGATGATGATCATGGAGCCCCGAAGATGAAGATCAAAAGGAGCAAAATGATATTGGCCATATCATGTCACTATTTGATTGCATGTGATGTTTATCATGTTTATGCATCTTGTTTACTTAGGACGACGGTAGTAAATAAGATGATCCCTTACAAAATTTCAAGAAGTGTTCTCCCCTAACTGTGCACCGTTGCTACAGTTCGTCGCTTCTAAGCACCACGTGATGATCGGGTGTGATGGATTCTTACGTTCACATACAACGGGTGTAAGACAGTTTTACACAGCGAAAACACTTAGGGTTAACTTGACGAGCCTAGCATGTGCAGACATGGCCTCGGAACACGGAGACCGAAAGGTCGAGCATGAGTCGTATGGTAGATACGATCAACATGAAGATGTTCACCGATGATGACTAGTCCGTCTCACGTGATGATCGGACATGGCCTAGTTGACTCGGATCATGTGATCACTTAGATGACCAGAGGGATGTCTATCTAAGTGGGAGTTCATAAGATGAACTTAATTATCTTGAACATAGTCAAAAGACTCTTTGCAAATTATGTCGTAGCTCGCGCTTTAGTTCTACTGTTTAGATATGTTCCTAGAGAAAATATAGTTGAAAGTTGATAGTAGCGATTATGCGAACAGTAGAAAGCTTATGTCCTTAATGCACTGCTCAATGTGCTGAACCCCAAACGTTGTTTGTGGATGTTTCGAACATCGAACATACACGTTTTGATAACTACGTGATAGTTCAGTTAAACGGTTTAGAATTGAGGCACCAAAGATGTTTTTGAAACATCGCAAAACATATGAGATGTTTTGAGGGCTGAAATTAGGATTTCAGGCTCGTGCCCACGTCAAGAGGTATAAGACCTCCGACAATTTTCTTAGCCTGCAAACTAAGGGAGAAAAGCTCAATCGTTGAGCTTGTGCTCAAATTGTCTGAGTGCAACAATCACTTGAATCAAGTGGGAGTTAATCTTCCAGATGAGATAGTGATGTTTCTCCAAAGTCATTGCCACCGAGCTGCTAGAGCTTCGTGATGAACTATAACATATCAAGGATAGAGATGATGATCCTTGAGGTATTCACGTTGTTTGACATCGCGAAAGTAGAAATCAAGAAGGAGCATCAATTGTTGATGGTTGATGAAACCACTAGTTTCAAGAAGGGCAAGGGAAAGAAGGGATACTTCATGAAACGGCAAATCAGCTGCTGCACCAATGAAGAAACCCAAGGTTGAACCCAAACCCGAGACTAAGTGCTTCTGTAATAAGGGGAACAACCACTGGAGCAGCATTACCCTAGATACTTGGTAGATGAGAAGGCTGGCAAGGTCGATAGAAGTATATTGGATATACATTATGTTAATGTGTACTTTACTAGTACTCCTAGTAGCACCAGGGTATTAGATACCGGTTCGGTTGCTAAGTGTTAGTAACTCGAAATAAAAGCTACGGAATAAAATGGAGACTGGCTAAAGGTGAGCTGACGATATGTGTTGGAAGTGTTTCCAAGTTTGATATGATCAAACATCGCACGCTCCCTCTACCATCAAGATTAGTATTAAACCTGAATAAAGTGCTCTTGCACCTAAAGGAATGGTTTATTGAATTTTGATCGTAGTGATACACATTTTCATGCCATAAGATAGTAATGATAGTACCACTTACTTGTGGCACTGCCATGTAAGTCATAATGGTATAAAACGCATGAAGAAGCTCCATGTTGATGGATCTTTGGACTCACTCGTTTTTGAAAAGTTTGAGACATGCGAACCATGTCTATTGGTGTATATGCATGAAGAAACTCCATGCAAATGGACCGTTCGGACTCACTTGATTTTGAATCACTTGAGATATGCAAATCATACCACATAGGCAAGATGACTGAAAAGCCTCGTTTTCAGCAAGATGCAACAAGATAGCAACTTGTAGGAAGTAACACATTTTGATGTGTGCAGTCTAATGAGTGCTGAGGCATGCAGTGAATATCGTTATGTTCTTACTTCACAGATGATTCGAGTAGATGTTGAGAATATTTACTTGATGAAACACAAGTCTGAATTATTGAATGGTTCAAGTAATTTCAGAGTGAAGTAGAAGATCATTGTGACAAGAGGATAAAATGTCTATGATATGATCATAGAGATGAATATCTGAGTTACGAGTTTTGGCACACAATTAAGACATTGTGGAAATTGTTTCGCAATTAATACCGCCTGGAACACCATAGTGTGATGGTGTGTCCGAACATCATAACTGCACCCTATTGGATATGATGCATACCATGATGTCTCTTATCGAATTACCACTATCGTTCATGGGTTAGGCATTAGAGACAACCACATTCACTTTAAATAGGGCACCGCATAATTCCGTTGAGATGACACCGTATGAATTATGGTTTAGAGAAACCTAAGTTGTCGTTTCTTAAAAGTTTGGGGCTGCGACGCTTATATGAAAAAGTTTCAGGTTGATAAGCTCGAACCCAAAGCGGATAAAATGCATCCTCATAGGAAACCCAAAACAGTTGGGTATACCTCCTAATTCAGATCCGAAAGCAATATGAATTGTTTCTAGAATCGGGTCCTTTCTCGAGGAAAGGTTTCTCTCGAAAGAGATGAGTGGGAGGATGGTGGAGACTTGATGAGGTTATTGAACCGTCTCTTCAACTAGTGTGTGGCAGGGCACAGGAAGTTGTTCCTGTGGCACCTACACCAATTGAAGTGGAAGCTTATGATATTGATCATGAAACTTCGGATCAAGTCACTACCAAACCTCGTGGGATGACAAGGATGCGTACTACTTCAGAGTGGTACGTAATCCTGTCTTGGAAGTCATGTTGCTGGACAACAATGAACCTACGAGCTATGGAGAAGCGATGGTGGGCCCGGATTCCGATAAATGGCTCGAGGCCATAAAATCCGAGAACGGATCCATGGACTTTGATGGACTTGCCCGTTGATCGGCAAGCCATTAAGATAAATGGATCTTTAAGAAGAAGACGGACGTGGATGGTAATGTCACCGTCCATGAAGCTCGACTTGTGGCAAAAAGTTTTTCACAAGTTCAAGGAGTTGACTACGATGAGATTTTTCTCATCCGTAGCGATGCTTAAAGTCCGTCGGAATCATGTTAGAATTAGCTGCATTTATGAAATCTGGCAGATGGATGTCAAGACAAGTTTCCTTACCAGTTTTCGTGAGGAAAGGTTGTATGCAATACAATCAGAAAAGTTTTGTCAATCCTGAGGATGCTAAAAGGTATGCTAGCTCCAGCGATCCTTCTAAGGACTGGAGTAAGCATCTCGGAGTTGGAATGTATGCTTTGATGATGATCAAAGATTTTGGGTTTGTACAAAGTTTATGAGAAACTTGTATTTCCAAAGAAGTGAGTGGGAGCACTATAGAATTTCTGATGAGTATATGTTGATCAGAAATAATGTAGAATTTCTAGAAAGCATATAGGGTTATTTGAAAGTGTCTTTCAATGGAAAGCCTGGATTAAGCTACTTGAACATTGAGCATCATGATCTATAAGGATAGATCAAAATGCTTAATAATACTTTCAAATGAGCACATACCTTGACATGATCTTGAAGGTGTTCAAGATGGACCAGTCAAAGGAGGAGTTCTTGCCTGAGTTGTAAGGTACGAAGTTAAGACTTAAAGCTCGACCACGGCAGAATAGAGAGAAAGGACGAAGGTCGTCCCCTATGCTTAAGACGTAGGATCTTCAGTATGCTATGATGTGTACCGCACCTGAAGTGTGCCTTGCCATGAGACAGTCAAGGGGTACAAGAGTGATCCAAGAATGGCTCACAGGACAGCGGTCAAAGTTATCCTTAGTAACTAGTGGACTAAGGAATTTTCTCGATTATGGAGGTGGTAAAAGAGTTCGTCGTAAAGGTTACGACGATGCAAGCTTGACACCTATCCGGATAGCTCTGAGTAGAGAGACCGAATACATATAATGGAGCAATAATTTAGAATAGCTCCAAGTAGAACAGTTGTTTGGAACAGCTCCAAATAGAGCATGGTAGCTGCATCTAAGAGATGACATAGAGATTTGTAAAGCACACACGGATCTGAAAGGTTCAGACCCATTGACTAAAACCTCTCTCACAAGCAACATGATCAAACATAAAACTCATTGAGTGTTAATCACATAGTGATGTGAACTAGACTACTGACTCTAGTAAACTCTTGGGTATTAGTCACATGGCGATGTGACCTGTGAGTGTTAATCACATGGCGATGTGAACTAGATTATTGACTCTAGTGCAAGTGGGAGACTGTTGGAAATATGCCCTAGAGGCAATAATAAAAGTATTATTATTATATTTCCTTGTTCATGATAATTGTCTTTTATTCATGCTATAACTGTATTATCCGGAAATCGTAATACACGTGTGAATACATAGACCACAATATGTCCCTAGTGAGCCTCTAGTTGACTAGCTCGTTGTGATCAACAGATAGTCATGGTTTCCTGGCTATGGACATTGGATGTCGTTGATAACGGGATCACATCATTAGGAGAATGATGTGATGGACAAGACCCAATCCTAAGCTTAGCATAAAGATCGTGTAGTTCATTTGCTAGAGCTTTGCCAATGTCAAGTATCTCTTCCTTTGACCATGAGATCGTGTAACTCCTGGATACCGTAGGAGTGCCTTGGGTGTATCAAACGTCACAACGTAACTGGGTGACTATAAAGGTACACTACAGGTATCTCCGAAAGTATCTATTGTTTTATGCGGATCGAGACTGGGATTTGTCACTCCGTGTAAACGGAGAGGTATCTCTGGGCCCACTCGGTAGGACATCATCATATGCGCAATGTGACCAAGGAGTTGATCACGGGATGATGTGTTACGGAACGAGTAAAGTGACTTGCCGGTAACGAGATTGAACAAGGTATCGGTATACCGACGATCGAATCTCGGGCAAGTAAAATACCGCTAGACAAAGGGAATTGTATACGGGATCGATTGAGTCCTTGACATCGTTGTTCATCCGATGAGATCATCGTGGAACATGTGGGAGCCAACATGGGTATCCAGATCCCGCTGTTGGTTATTGACCGGAGAACGTCTCGGTCATGTCTGCATGTCTCCCGAACCCGTAGGGTCTACACACTTAAGGTTCGATGACGCTAGGGTTATAAAGGAAGCTTGTATGTGGTTATTGAATGTTGTTCGGAGTCCCGGATGAGATCCCGGACGTCACGAGGAGTTTCGGAATGGTCCGGAGGTAAAGATTTATATATAGGAAGTCATGTTTCGGCCATCGGGACAAGTTTCGGGGTCATCGGTATTGTACCGGGACCACCGGAAGGGTCCCGGGGGCCCACCGGGTGGGGCCACCTGCCCCGGGGGGCCACATGGGCTGTGGGGGGTGCGCCTTGGCCTACATGGGCCAAGGGCACCAGCCCCAAGAGGCCCATGCGCCTAGGGAACCCTAGAGGGAAGAGTCCTCAAGGGGGAAGGCACCTCCGAGGTGCCTTGGGGAGGATGGACTCCTCCCCCCCTTCTTGGCTGCCGCACCAGATGCCATCTGGAGGCTGGCCGCCGCCCCTTGGGGTGGGAAACCCTAAAGGGGGCGCAGCCCTCCCCTTCCCCTATATATATGAGGCCTAGGGGCTGCCCATAACAGGCGATTTGATCTCTCGTTGGTGCAGCCCTGCCCCTCTCCCTCCTCCTCTTCTCCCATGGTGCTTGGCGAAGCCCTGCGGGATTGCCACGCTCCTCCACCACCACCACGCCGTTGTGCTGCTGTTGGATGGAGTCTTCCTCAACCTCTCCCTCTCTCCTTGCTGGATCAAGGCGTGGGAGACGTCACCGGGCTGTACGTGTGTTGAACGCGGAGGTGCCGTCCGTTCGGCACTTGATCATCGGTGATTTGAATCACGACGAGTACGACTCCATCAACCCCATTCACTTGAACGCTTCCGCTTAGCGATCTACAAGGGTATGTAGATGCACTCTCTTTCTACTCGTTGCTGGTCTCTCCATAGATAGATCTTGGTGACACGTAGGAAAATTTTGAATTTCTGCTACGTTCCCCAACACCATAGTCTCGGGGACTACACCCAGTGGGTGCACTCAGCGTGCCCCCACCGATCCAAAAATTCAATCGATACACCCAGTGGGTGTACAGATACAAAGATCTTTGGAAAAAAGAAGTCTTCATATAGCATATCCTAACAGAACAAGCGGTGACCAACTAACCTGGACGTTACTTTGAAGGGCTGAGCTAGCATCATAGGCCGCTTGGCTGGCTTCCCGGATTGCTTTCACCTGCTCCATCATGATCCCCGCCTGGTGTATAGCCTCCTTAGCAGCACCCACTTGGTCCTCTGGGACGTGGTGTGTGGCGAAAAGGGAGGCGGGTCAGCAGTCGACGACGAAGTCCGGACACTCGTCAGCGGCACAGAGAAGGACACGGAATGCTGAGTGACATCGCCACCCTCTTGAACCGATGTCTCAGGCACTGATGCAATCTAAGTGGTCTTGCCAGCCGGCGCCTTTTTATTCCTCCTCGCCCTCAGTGGCACCTTGTCGTCATCATCAGGGAGATCAATGACATGAGGAGGAGCTACAGGAAAAATCCAAAGTTAAAAACGAAAATCCAATCAACCAAAAGTGAAACTACAGAAATCGTACCAAGGTTGGAAGTGACAGCGTCTTCCATTTCCTGGTCTTCGTTCCTGGCGGAGGTCTCGGAGGTAGCAGCACTGCAGATTTCAGAAACCAGTCGATTATTCAATGAGTCGACCAAGAGTCTGTCCATGCTAAATGAGAAAACACAAGTTCTGCTATTACCCAGAAATGGTAGGAATGGTCATTCTCATCTTGGGCAAGGCCTTCGGCGGCTTTGATGACGCCGCCCGCGGATGCTTTAGCGCTTTTTCAGTTGGCGCCGGAGAAGCCATCCAATGGCGTTTTGACGACTGCCCAACAGGTGCAACCGCTTTGCCACGCTCGCTTGCGGGGTCGTGGATAAGCTTGGATCACCTTTCCGTGTGAGGAGGATCGACTTCCTCCTCCTCCTCTTCACTGGAGCCGTCATCATCCTCTTCCCCCTCACCATCAGATTGCCACTCCTCCCCACTTTCGCATCCGCTCGCCTCCTCCTCCTCGGTCTGTTCTTGCGCCCCATTGGGCATCGAGTACATGTCAGTAATGGTCTAGAAGACAACAAACAAGACAAAAGTCAGTCGATTTATTTTAAGAAAACAGAATGAAGAAAGCAAGACCACAGTTAGAGATGCAGAATCGGACCTGATCTACTTCATACGATTGGTCGAGTGGAGGAATCCTCCTGGCTCCTCGGGGGTTATCTTTGTTCCCTGTGATGCTTGACAACCACCCCTCCAACGTAGCCTCGTCGACCTCCTCCGGGTGAATCCGAGTGGTGTCTTCGAGACCCGAATACATCCACATCAAATGGTCACGAGCTTGGAGCGGTTACGTCTCCGGAGGAAGACCTCTAGCAAATCCATACCAGTCACCCCGTCGCGGACAAGCTGAACCACTCGACCAACCAACACTTTGACTGGTGCCTTCTCTTCCGGTGTCACTTTCAAAGAAGAAGGTTTTTCTGCTCAGTTCAGGGAGAAAGGGGGAAGACCCGTCGCCTGACCTGGGGTCGGCTGGTCTTTGCAGTAGAACCAGGTCGACTGCCACCCGCGAACTGAGTCAGGAAGAATCATAGTTGGAAAAGAACTTTTGCTTCTCATCTGGATCCCAAGACCCCCACACATCTGAATCACTTGCGTCTTATCGTCACTTGACTTGGCTTTCTTAACCGACTAAGAACGACAAGTGAAAATATGCTTGAAGAGGCCCCAATGAGGACGGCAACCCAAGAAATTCTCGCACAAAGACACGAAGGCAGCAAGATACACGATGGAATTTGGAGTAAAGTGATGAAGTTGCGCTCCGAAAAAGTTCAAGAAACTCCGGAAAAAAGGATGAGGGGGCAGGGAGAATCCGCGGTCGACGTGAGTGGCGATAAGGACACACTCACCCTCGAGAGGCTGCGGCTCGATATCGTTCCCCGAGAGGCGTGCAAATTTGTGGAGAGTGAGTCCCCCCTCGACCAGGTCGTCAATGTCTTCCTGACAAATCGCCAAGGGCATCCAATTTCCCTGGATCCAGCCCCGCGGCAAGGCAGACCTCGAGGAAGATCCACCCCGGCCGGACTTCTTCGCCTTCGCTTGTGCTGTCGCCTTCTTCGCGCGCTCCAGGGCCACCGTCTTCTCCTTCACCATCACCGCAGATGAAGCTCGAACGGACCGACGGCACCGGGACGAGAGCAGAGGTGGCAGAGGAATTTGAGAAGAAAGAGGAAAAATGAAGGCGCACTATTCAAAAGCCCTGGGCCAGCGGCTTATATGGAGTTGCTTCCGAGTGACTGACCTGTAGGCCCAGACGATCCTGTCAAATCCAGCAACAGTAGCGCACGCGATACGTGGCGAAAAAGGTGGCACGGAGATCGAGGCATCTCTGTCCTATCCCGTCCGATTACTGCGGCCTCCTCCGCCCCGCGCGCTTCCCAAAATTCGAATCCCGCAAAATCCACGAGTAGCAGAACAACTTGTCAGACGGAGGATCTCATCCACACCGTCACTCGGAGCTTTTCAAGTAAAAAAATTCACTCGACTGAAACTAAGAACGGATCAAGGCGACCGAAAAAGAAGTTGGTGTCATTACTTAAGTTCATGGATCCCGAACAAGATACACTCATAGCACAAAAAATGTGTTGGAAGAGTTCTCAACTCCTTCCCCACTCAAACCTCAATCCATTCGGGGGCTAATGATGAAGCTATGTACCTAGGGTAGGGTCATGGACCTGTCCAAACTACCCTCTCCAAGGAGATCTCTAGAAGAAACCACCTTTCAATCGACACGGAAGTGTTCCACTCGACGGACTTGAAGACACTTGACCATGAAGCCAACCACTCGACAGCCAGGAGATCTAAAGTCACTCTGCACACGATCGGTCGGTTATTAAGTAGCCTTTATAGCCATCATAGCACTTTATTTGTGGCATTACCAGTAACGCCCGATCTTAACGTACTTTAAACCCTACATAACTGAGGGCCGAAGAGGTCTGGCGAACTCTATATAAGCCACCCCCCTCCTCAGTGTAAAGGGTTTGCACCCCTGTAACTCATACACGCATAATCCAGTCGACCGCCTCCGGGCTCCGAGATGTAGGGCTGTTACTTCTTCCGAGAAGGGCCTGAACTCGTAAATCCCTTGCATATACAACTACTCCATAGCTAGGATCTTGCCTCTCCATTCCTACCCCCTACACTACTGTCAGACTTAGAACCACGACAGTAGTCACCAGTGGTTTGTCGTATGTGGAACTTTTTGACACGCCTTAGGGTAAGCCACCAAGGTATTTGTGTTCTGTTTTGTATGCAGGGCCTATGACAATCTGCTTAGGCAAAATTGATAATGACTATGAGCTTGAATATTATATCATCAAAGAAGATCAAATATGGCTCATCACAAAGTTTTGCAAGTAAACATGCGTGATGGCATGGCAGATAAGTTGTTTGACAGCTAGCCTATTACAAGGCAACTGATGGCCCAAAAGAATAATTGTTTTAGTGAGAATAGATGCTAAGCTGGTCTGTGGATTACTGATCTTGCTCTTGATGAGTTGAAGGTTGTGGATCATCCAATGTCGGTTCATCCTGCTCCTCTTCACCCATTGGCTGGAAATCAGTGGTTGCCTAGTCGATCCAAGTCAAGGCTCTGAATACAGCTTCATCACTTATAAGAGTGGACGGGTCAAGATCAGGGGCGAAAGTGTGCTTACGGATTGGTGGATTCAGGTCCTGTGATTCATGAATTGGTGCCTTGACCTTCTTGTTGTCGGCATCGTAAACCGGCTGATAATGTGCAAGATCGGTATCTTCAGCCAGCTTACTTGCTAGGACGTATTTCCCTTGCTATTGTGGCAAAGTCTTCTGCGCTGAAGGGTGACCCGTCCTCTTTGACACTGGGCAGCCGTTCACCAAGTTTGCCGGATCAAGATCAGTTTGCCATGCTTTGGCCCGGGTCAGTGCGGTGAGTGCACCGGCTCTTGCAGCAGATTTCTTCAGCTCTTCGATCCATAGAGGTAGCACAGAGAGCTTCTCCAATGTTTCCTTGATAAGGGTGGGAGGCTGTTTCTTATGAGCAGCTGTGCAGATGACTTGTTGCGCGCCTGTATATAATTGCTCTATAAGTGTGTAGGCGGCTTTCAATTTCTTGCGCATGTTTGTGCCAAGGTGGGCAACTTTGGAGCCTACATCATCAACAAAAAATTTATAAGCCAGATGAATAATGATCTAAATGCATTCAAAGCAAATATTGAGATGAAGATACTTACCAAAGATGGCAGCAGTCATGGCATTGATGTGATGTTTTAAGCCGGCAAGCTCTTCAGCTACCGGTTTAAGAGCCGCTTCAGCATCCTCTGCTCTTTTCAAAAAGACTGACTTCTCTATTTCCCAGCCTGCCTGATCAGCTTTGAAGCCTTTTTTCAACTTCTCCATATCCGCTAAAGCAGTGGTCAACTCAGTTTTGGCCTTGGAAGTTTCTGCTTGCTGGGACTTGATATTTTCCTGAAGGTCGGTGACCTGGGATTCTTTACTATTGAGCTCAGCCTGCAGGAGATAAACAATGGATGAGATTACAATGGGCATATTTGAGAAGTCCCAAGCACAACACAAGTATTTTACTTGGCACTTGGGGGCTAATGCACCTTGCTCTTTTCAAAACAAATTTGTGATGGTTATGCAATGATTATAGCCAGTTCATGGAAGTTATATGCTCAAGTTTTCTGGATACATATGGTATTTATACCTGGCTCATCTTGATAGATTAAGCCGACCCTTGAGGGCTACACATGTGAAATTAATCAATCATATCTGAAGTCGGCTCATCTTGATAGATTAAGCCCGCCCTTGGGGGCTACACATGCAAAGTTAAAATCCTGCTGTTGGAAAGTTTCGGTTTATCCGGAAATCATAAACCGACACTTGAGGGTTACTGGAATTGATCTATGAAGTTATTGAAGTTTACAGCACATTCTATTCTATCATGTCCAATAAACTTGGCGGCTAAAGCAAGTATGCTTATATGAATAAGAGTTGCAGTGTTTACCTCAAAACGCTCCTTCATCAAGTTTACTAAGCCGACTTCATAATCACGGCTGGTGTAAAGGCGGTTCAAGTACCCAGAATGAATCTCTTGGGCGCTGAGTTGAGCATAGTTGTCCAAATTGGTTGACCATTTGCCCTTATCAGCAACAAAGAATTCCTACTTGGCACTGTGTTTTGATAAAACAGTGGGTTGGCCTGGCGCTGTATAACCATGCCCGGTTATAGCAACATCATAATTATTAGCTTTGTCTTCAGTGTGTTTGACGGGGCTTGGCGGCTTATCAGGGCTTGGCAGATTGGTGGTACCTGGTGTTGAAATATATTGTCCGCCTCCCTCCATCAATTCAGACTTTTGGATGAGTTGGCTGGAGCATGAATTCAATATGGTATCAGAGCCAAGAGGTCTTGAGTTTAAGACCCCACCAACGTAGTATTAAATAAAAAAATGATTCTGCGGCCTACATCGATCCCACATCTAAGTACTACAATAGTCTAGACGTGAGGGGGTGTGTTGAAATATATTGTCCGCCTCCCTCCATCAGTTCGGACTTTTGGATGAGTTGGCTGGAGCATGAATTCAATACCTGGATCAATGTCCATTTGGTATATGACAGTGTTGTGCTCAAACAGTGGCGGTTCATTGACTGTAGTTTCAGGGGCTTCATGGGAGATTTCTGATGATTGTTGTTTCGGCTCAGAAGGATTATCAGTGGTTTTTGTCACCTTCATCTTCTTGTTCGGCTTTGCCATAGCCCTGTGAATGAAACACAAGATAAGGTTAGTACAACAGCTGAGTATATAAGTGAAAGTAAAAAATTAGACAGTCTTACCCTGGCACCGGCTTGAAGGCCGGGACATGAGTTCCCGTTGAGTCGCCAGAGGAAGAATGAGACATCCCCTGATAATTTGAATCAGAAGGATTAAGAGGTTGTCGATAAAGACCGGCTCTGGGGTAAGTTAAGTCAAAGTTTGTTGCAACCTATGGTCGACACTTGCGAGGAGCTCGGGTGTTCGGTAAGCTGGAGGAAAGGATCCCACTTCCGCTGTTCTGTGTTGTGCGGCGAGCTTCATGTTGCTGCTTCTTCAAAATAAAGTTGGGATCCAAATAAGCCAAAGGATGAGAAACCTTACTTTCCGGTTTGCTTGGCGAGTTTTCTATTTTGGTATAGATTTTGAGCCGGAGGAAAGAACAATTACCTCGTCATCACCCGCACGGCTGGCTTTGGCTTCCTCCTAATAACAATAAGTGTCAATGAAATGTATAAAAAATGAGCCAAGCGAGTCAAGTTCTACCTCTGACTCATCATCATCACCGTCGTCATCCAAGTTTAACTCGGCGGGATCAGCGGCCTTCTTCTTGGCAGGCCTCTTGACGGCCTTGGTCTTGGTACGAGCTGGTTTGGCCGGATTATCTTGCGGCTTCTTCTTCCAGAAGGGAGAGTCGGCCGGTTGAGATCAAAAATCATAAGTGGGCTATATTAATGCAAATATGATTAAGTGGATGGTGTGTGACACTTACAGTTGGTGGCTTATTGAAAATGCAGTAGGGGCTAAGACCAGTCTTACTGCAATCTGCCCAAGATTCCATCAGCAGCGCCTTGGTGGCATTAGTGATTTCTGAGTCAAATAGTCGAATGTCGCAGTGGCACTGGGGGTCTTTCAAATCACCAGTGTATTCGCACATTAAGCCGGGGCGACGGCTTAATGGCAAGATTCTCCAGGAGACCCGGCACCGAACAAGGTCGATGTCGGTTAAGCCATTTGCCATAAAGGCTCTGAGTTTAGAAAAGGTGGATGCATATTTGGCCCGTTCCTTTGTGCTAATCCATGGGGGGAGTGGATGTGTGTTGCTAAGCCGGTGGTCACGGTAACCCGACAGAGGGTTTTTGTCTGTTGGGGATGTATTTTTACAGTAGAACCAAGTTTGGTTCCAGTCCTTGGGATGGCTCGGTGGCTTGGCGTAGGGAAAGTTGGCTTCTTTCCTATTTTGAATTGAAATTCCACCAAGTTCCAAGCTGCGCCCATCAGTAAACTTTGTCTAGCGGTTTAAATAGTAAAACTCCCTAAACAATTCACATGTGGGCTCCTCTTGAAGATAAGCTTCACAGAATACTTGGAAGTTGCAAATATTGGACACAGAATTGGGTCCAATATCTTGAGGGTGAAGTTGAAAAAATTGAAGTACGTCTCGAAAGAACTTTGAGCCGGGCTGGCTGAAGCCCCGGATCAAGTGGTCAGTGAAAACAATCACTTCTCTGTCTTTTGGCATGGGAGGATTTTCTTTGCCCGGGACCCTCTAGTGGATGTCCTCCTTCTTGGCTAAGGTGCCAGTTGCAAAGAAATTCTTCAGGTCTTGTTCAGTGACCCGGGATGGAACCCAGTTGCAGGCAGTGTATGACTTAGTCATTTTTTGATCTGAAAAGAAGATTATGCCAGTTTAAGATTATGTGGTTAAGCTGGTTGTTACTTTAAAGACATATAAGGATGAACATGCATACAAGGGTGTTAAGCCGGAGGACAGTAATGAAGCTATAGAAGGCGAGCTATTGGCGGCTTAAGAGGGGACTACGGTTTATGAGCTAAGCCGCCCACACAATTATTAGTTTTCAGATCTATGAAGTGGAAAAATCTGTAAGTGTTGGCAAAACAGATTTCACAAAAGGATGCTATGATTTTGGATCTACGGCAGCATAGATAATGAAAAAATACCTAAACCTAAGTTGCAGAAGTGGAGCAGCTCATGTGTCCAAAATCGTATCTTGTTGGGGAAAGTAGTAATTTCAAAATTTTCCTACGCACACGCAAGATCATGGTGATGCATAGCAACGAGAGGGGAGAGTGTTGTCCACGTACCCTTGTAGACTGAAAGCGGAAGCGTTAGAACAACGCGGTTGATGTAGTCGTACGTCTTCACGGCCCGACCGATCAAGCACCGAAACTACGGCACCTCTGAGTTTTAGCACATGTTTAGCTCGATGACAATCCCCGTACGCCGATCCAGCAGAATGTCGGGGAAGAGTTTTCTGTCAGCACGACGGCGTGGTGACGATCTTGATGTTCTACCGTCGCAGAGCTTCGCCTAAGCACCGCTACAATATTATCGAGGAGGACTATGGTGGAGGGGGGCACCGCACACGGCTAAGAGATCAAGAGATCAATAGTTGTTATGCCTAGAGGTGCCCCCCTGCCCCCGTATATAAAGGATCAAGGGGGAGGGGGCGGCCGGCCAGGAGGGGGTGCATCAAAGAGGAGTCCTACTCCCACCGGGAGTAGGATTCCCCCCCTTCCAAGTAGTAGGAGTAGGAGTCAAGGAAAGGGGGAAGATAAGAGAAGGAAGGAGGGGGCGCAGCCCCTCTCCAATTCGGACTAGGTCTTGGGGGGGCGCCCAGCCTCTCCTCTCTCTTTCCCCTAAAGCCCAATAAGGCCCATATACTCCCCGGCGAATTCCCGTAACTCTCCGCTACTCCAAAAAATACCCGAATCACTCGGAACCTTTCCGAAGTCCAAATATAGTCGTCCAATATATTGATCTTTATGTCTCGACCATTTCGAGACTCCTCGCCATGTCCCCGATCTCATCCGGGACTCCGAAGTCCTTTGGTACATCAAAACACATAAACTCATAATATAACTGTCATCGAAACCTTAAGCGTGCGGACCCTACGGGTTCGAGAACTATGTAGACATGACCGAGACACGTTTTCAGTCAATAACCAATAGCGGAACCTGGATGCTCATATTGGCTCCTACATATTCTACGAAGATCTTTATCGGTCAAACCGCATAACAACATACGTTGTTCCCTTTGTCATCGGTATGTTACTTGCCCGAGATTTGATCATCGGTATCTCAATACCTAGTTCAATCTTGTTACCGGCAAGTCTCTTTACTCGTTACGTAATGCATCATCCCGCAACTAACTCGTTAGTCACATTGCTTGCAAGGCTTATAATGATGTGCATTACCAAGAGGGCCCAGAGATACCTCTCCGACAATCGGAGTGACAAATCCTAATCTCAAAATAGGCCAACTCAACATATACCTTCGGAGACACCTGTAGAGCTCCTTTATAATCACCCAGTTATGTTGTGACATTTGGTAGCACACAAAGTGTTCCTCCGGTAATGGGAGTTTCATAACCTCATAGTCATAGGAACATGTATAAGTCATGAAGAAAGCAATAGCAACATACTAAACGATCAAGTGCTAAGCTAACGGAATGGGTCAAGTCAATCACATCATTCTCCTAATGATGTGATCCCGTTAATCAAATGACAAGTCATGTCTATGGCTAGGAAACTTAACCATCTTTGATTCAACGAGCTAGTCAAGTAGAGGCATACTAGTGACACTGTGTTTGTCTATGTATTCACACATGTATTATGTTCCCAGTTAATACAATTCTAGCATGAATAATAAACATTTATCATGAAATAAGGAAATAAATAATAACTTTATTATTTCCTCTAGGGCTTATTTCCTTCAGTCTCCCACTTGCACTAGAGTCAATAATCTAGTTCACATCAGCATGTGATTCAACACCAATATTCACATCTGTATGTGATTAATACCCATAGTTCACATCGTCATGTGATCAACACCCAAAGGGTTTACTAGAGTCAATAATCTAGTTCACATTGCTATGTGATTAACACCCAAAAGAGTACTAAGGTATGATCATGTTTTGCTCGTGAGAGAAGTTTAGTCAACGGGCCTGTCACATTCAGAGCCGTATGTATTTTGCAAATATTCTATGTCTACAATGCTCTTCACGGAGCTACTCTAGCTTATTGCTCCCACTTTCAATATGTATCCAGATTGAGACTTAGAGTCATCTGGATCAGTGTAAAAGTTTGCACCGATGTAACTTTTACGATGAACTCTTTTATCACCTCCATGATCGAGAAACATCTCCTTAGTCCTCACTAAGGATATTCTTGACCGCTGTCCAGTGATCTACTCTTAGATCAAAATTGTACTCCTTTGCCAAACTCAGAGCAAGGTATACAATAGGTCCGGTACACGGCATAACATACTTTATAGAACCTATGACTGAGGCATAGGGAATGACTTTTCATTCTCTTTCTATTTTCTGTCGTGGTCGGGATTTGAGTCTTACTCAATTTCACACCTTGCAACACAGGCAAGAACTCCTTCTTTGACTGTTCCATTTTGAACTACTTCAAAATCTTATCAAGGTATGTATTCATTGAAAAAACTTATCAAGCGTCTTGATCTATCTATATAGATCTTGATGCTCAATGTGTAAGCAGCTTCACCGAGGTCTTTCTTTGAAAAACTCCTTTCAAACACTCCTTTATGCTTTCCAGAAAATTCTACATCATTTCCAATTAATAATATGTCATTCACATATACTTATCAAAAAGGTTGTAGTGCTCCCACTCACTTTCTTGTAAATACAGGCCTTTCCAAAAGTCTGTATAAAACCATATGCTTTGATCAACTCATCAAAGCGTATATTCCAACTCCGAGATGCTTGCACCAGTCCATTGATGGATCGCTGGAGCTTGCACATTTTGTTAGCACCTTTAGGATTTAACAAAACCTTCTGGTTGCATCATATACAACTCTTCTTTAAAAAATCCATTAAGGAATGCAGTTTTGACATCCATTTGCCAGATTTCATAAAATGTGGCAATTGCTAACATGATTCTGACAGACTTAAGCATCGATACGAGTGAGCAAATCTCATCGTATTCAACACCTTGAACTTGTTGAAAACCTTTCGCAACAAGTCGAGCTTAGTAGATAGTAATACTACTATCAGTGTCCGTCTTCCTCTTGAAGATCCATTTATTTAACATGGCTTGCTGATCATCGAGCAAGTCAACCAAAGTCCATACTTTGTTCTCATACATGGATCCTGTCTCAGATTTTATAGCCTCAAGCCATTTTGCGGAATGTGGGCTCATCATCGCTTCCTCATAGTTCGTAGGTTCATCATGGTCTACTAACATGACTTCAGAATAGGATTACCGTACCACTCTGGTGCGGATCTTAATCTGGAACATCTACAAATTTTGGTAGCAATTTGATCCGAAGTTTCATGATCATCATCATTAACTTCCTCACTAATCAGTGTAGGCATCACTGGAACTGGTTTCTGTGATGAACTACTTTCCAATTTGAGAGAAGGTACAAATTACCTTATCAAGCTCTACTTTCCTCCCACTCACTTCTTTTGAGAGAAACTCCTTCTCTAGAAAGGATCCACTTTTAGCAACGAATAACTTGCCTTCGGATCTATGATAGAAGGTGTACCCAATAGTTACCTTTGGGTATTCTATGAAGACGCACTTCTCCGATTTGGGTTCGAGCTTATCAGGTTGAAACTTTTTCCACATAAGCATCACAACCCCAAACTTTAAGAAACGACAACTTTGGTTTCTTGCCAAACCACAGTTCATAAGGCATCGTCTCAACGGATTTTGATGGTGCCCTATTTAAAGTGAATGCAGCTGTCTCTAATGCATAACCCCATAACGATAGTGGTAAATCGATAAGAGACATCATAGATTGCACCATATCTAATAAAGTGCGGTTACGACGTTCGACACACCATAACGCTGTGGTGTTCACTAGTAGAAAAAGGGTCAAATGTGAGACACATTAGTCCCGGTTTGTAACAGAACCGGCACTAATGTGTCCATTAGTGCCGGTTCCAACGGCTAGCCGGGAGGAGCTCTTTAGTACCGGTTCGTGGCAAACCTTTAGCACCGGTTCATGCCACAAACCGGTACTAATGAGAGTGGTGGCAGGATGTTGTCAGAGTGGGGCCCTTCCAGCACCTTTAGTACCGGTTCGTGGCACGAACCAGTACTAAAGGTCGTCCTATATAAATCCTTCGTCCACCCGCACTCTGTTCTTCCCTTCTTCCTCTCGAGTTCATCACAAAATTTGCCCCAAATTTGTCAAGATTTGCAGGCCCTCATCCATTCAAATGATCACCAAGGTTAGCAACTTTGTCCTTTCATATCTCATTGCTAGATTAGCTCTTGCATTGGTTTATATAGTGATTAATTGTGGGTTTTAGTAATTTGGGAGGAATTATATGTGGTAGTATTTGATTTATATGCAATTTGAGGTCAAAATAACACTTAGTTTGCATATGTAGGTGTGGTTTACTTAGTGCCTTCTAAATCTCCGTCGTAACCACCGTCGATCGCCCGCACCGTCCCGTCGCCGGCACCACCTTGTGGTGAGCCTCTTGTTCATGAAATTTTATATAAAAAAATGATGTTTGTGTGATTTGGATATATAGTTACTCGTATAACAATTATCTTACCCGTACGTTGTTTGTTATACATAGTGCCATGGTTTTGATATCCGTCCCTGTTGGCCCTCGTCCTTGTTATGATTAGGATGTGGTATATTCTCTTTTAAAACTATTTGTTGCATTTCGTGTTTATGACAAATTATGCCCATCAAGTTGACATAGATATTTTTATCTAGGAGGTATGTGAACCGGAAATTCCAACCGACCCTATTGTTGAGAGGTTAAATTTAGTTGAAAGATAAAACGAGTACTTGAAATAAAAATTGAAAAGAATTGAGGGGGAGAAGATGGAATTGGAGTTGCATGTTGCCGATGTCGTCGATGATCACAAGATCAAGATGGAGAAAATGCGCTTGAAGATTAGAAAGATTAGAAAATATGCCATCGATAGTGAGGCTTGGTATCATTATGATGTTGGATCAATTGTTACCTTAGTTGCGATCTTGATCGCATTTGTTGTTGCATTTAAATGCTTTAGCTAGAGAGTTATTTGTTTGTTGCATTTAAGTGTTGTATGAACTTTATGTATGAACTTGTATTAATTTGGTCTATTCGGTGTTGTGTAATGAAGATGAGCCGGCAATGGATGTACGATGACCGATGCTCTCCCCAGTTCATTGAGGGCGTGCATAATTTTCTGCTTGCGGCTGAGGCAAGCAAGCGGGCGGATGGTTTTATGCCTTGTCCATGTGCTGGCTATAAGAATGGTCGCAATTACTCTACGTCAAGAACCATTCACGTCCACCTGTTTGAGTCCGGTTTCATGCCCCACTATAATGTTTGGACCAAGCACAAAGAAAGAGGGGTTATGATGGAAGACAATGAAGAAGAAGAGGACGACGACAGCTATCCTGGCCATGGGTTCCCTGAATACGATGATACAACAATGGGGGAACAAGCTGAGCCGGTAATGCGGGAAGAAGCTGAGCTGGCAATGCGGGAAGAAGCTGAAGAAGAGGCATCAGATGAGCCCGTTGATGATCTAGGTCGGGCCATTGCCGATGCAAAGAGAAACTGCGCAAGTGATTTGGAGAAGAAGAAGTTGCGGCGCATGTTAGAGGATCACAAAAAATTGTTGTACCCGAATTGCGTAGGTGACAAGAAAAAGCTGGGCACCACACTGGAATTGCTGCAATGGAAGGCAAAGAATGGTGTATCTAACAAGGGGTTTGGAAAGTTGCTGGTAATGATAAAGGATATGCTTCCAAAGGACAACGAATTGCCCGAGAGTACGTACGAAGCAAAGAAGGTTGTATGCCCTCTAGGGTTAGAGGTGCAGAAGATACATGCATGCCCTAATGATTGCATCCTCTACCGCGGTGAGTACGAGGATTTGAACGCTTGCCCGGTATGTGGTGCATTGCGCTATAAGATCAGATGCGATGAGCATGGTGATGTCGAGGGCGAGCGCCCCAGGAAGAAGATTCCTGTCAAGGTGATGTGGTATTCTCCTATAATACCACGGTTGAAACATTTGTTCCAAAACAAAGAGCATGCCAAGGCGATGCGATGGCACAGAGAAGACCGTAAGAAAGACGGAAAGTTGAGAGTACCCGCTGATGGGTCGCAGTGGAGAAAAATCGAAAAAAAGTACGGGAAGGAGTTTGCAGATGACGCAAGGAGCGTATGGTTTGGTCTAAGCGCAGATGGCATTAATCCTTTTGGGGAGCAGAGCAGTAACCATAGCACCTGGCCTGTGACTCTATGTTTATATAACCTTCCTCCTTGGTTGTGCATGAAGCGGAAGTTCATTATGATGCCAGTGCTCATCCAAGGCCCTAAGCAACCCGGTAACGACATTGATGTGTACCTAAGGCCATTAGTTGAAGAACTCTTACAACTGTGGAATGGAACAGGTGTACGTGCGTGGGATGAGCACATGGGGGAAGAATTTGACCTAAAGGCGTTGCTGTTCGTGACCATCAATGATTGGCCTGCTCTCAGTAACCTTTCAGGACAGACAAACAAGGGATACCACGGATGCACGCACTGTTTGGATGATACCAACAGTATATATTTGAATAGTTGTAAGAAGAATGTGTACCTGGGACATCGTCGATTTATTCCAAGCAGGCATCCCGTAAGAAAGAAAGGCAAGCATTTCAAAGGTGAGGCGGATCACCGGACGAAGCCTCGCCACCGTACTGGTGCTGATGTACATGATATGGTCAAGGATTTGAAGGTGATATTTGGAAAGGGTCCTGGCGGACAACCTGTTCCAAAGGACGCTGACGGACGCGCACCCATGTGGAAGAAGAAATCTATATTTTGGGACCTGCCATATTGGAAAGACCTAAAGGTCCGCTCCGCAATCGATGTGATGCACGTGACGAAGAATCTTTGCGTGACCCTGCTTGGCTTCTTGGGCATGTATGGGAAGACAAAAGATACACCTGAGGCATGGGAGGACCAGCAACGTATGCACGGAGAAGACGGCATACATCAGGGTCATGCAAGCTATGCTCTTACCAAAGAAGAGAAGGAAATCTTCTTTGAATGCCTGCTCAGTATTAAGGTACCGTCTGGCTTCTCGTCAAATATAAAGGGAATAATAAACATGGCAGAGAAAAAGTTCCAGAACCTAAAGTCTCATGACTGCCACGTGATTATGACGCAACTGCTTCCGGTTGCATTGAGGGGGCTTCTACCGGAAAACGTTCGATTAGCCATTGTGAAGCTATGTGCATTTCTCAATGCAATCTCTCAAAAGGTAATCGATCCAGAAATCATACCAAGGTTACAAAATGATTTGGTGCAATGTCTTGTCAGTTTCGAGTTGGTGTTCCCACCATCCTTCTTCAACATCATGGGGCACGTCCTAGTTCACTTATGCAAAGAGATTAACGTTTTGGGTCCTGTATTTCTACACAATATGTTCCCCTTTGAGAGGTTCATGGGAGTCTTAAAGAAATATGTTCATAATCATGCTAGGCCAGAAGGAAGCATCTCCAAGGGCCATCAAAATGAGGAGTTCATTGAGTTTTGTATTGACTTTATTCCTGACCTTAAGCCGATTGGTGTTCCTGAATCGCTGCATAAGGGCAGACTGGATGGAAAAGGCACGCTAGGAGGGGAACAAATAATATGTATGGACGGACATTCTCTCACTGAAGCACACTACACAGTTCTATAGAATTCCGCCTTGGTGGCTCCGTATATGGATGAACACAAGAATTTGCTACGCTCCAAACACCCGGAGCGGTCTGATGACTGGATTACACGTGAACAAACCAGGAGTTTCGCCAGCTGGTTGCAGACACGTACCATGCATGACACCTCTATTGAAGATGACCTGTACTTGCTGTCCCAGTTACCATCTTCGAATATAATGACTTTCAAAGGGTACGAGATAAATGGTAATACATTTTACACGATCGCCCAAGATAAGAAGAGCACCAACCAAAACAGTGGTGTCCGCTTTGATGCAGAAACCAAGACGGGAAAGGAAACATATTATGGTTATATACAGGACATATGGGAACTTGACTATCGACGTGGTTTAAAGGTCCCTTTGTTTCGGTGCAAATGGGTCAATATGACACGAGGCGGGGTAACGGAAGACCCGCAGTACGGAATGACAACAGTGGATCTCAACAATCTTGCGTATGCAGACGAACCATTCGTCCTAGCCAATGATGTGGCACAGGTTTTCTATGTGAAGGACATGTCTACCAAGCCAAGAAAAAGAAAAGATAAGGAAGCGAATGCATCGTACGATGAGCCAAAGCGGCACATAGTTCTTTCTGGGAAGAGAAACATCGTGGGAGTGGATGACAAGACAGACAAGTCAGAAGATTATGAAAAGTTTGATGAAATTGCTCCATTCACAGTGAATATTGACCCGAGCATCCCGTTAAATGATGAAGATTTTCCATGGTTACGGCGCAAAGGGATACACGCGAAGAAAAAGTTTCACACCCAAAGATCAGGGATGTGATCGGCTTCACTAGCTATCATCACTTTCTTCTGTGTTTCGCACCCAGAGGGGAATCTCTGTAATAGTTAGGGTAGTTATGTGTTTTGGCATTTGAAACGCGAAGAAATTTTATGTGCAAACAAATTCACACTAATTTCAAATAATTCAAAATTTAAACTATTCAAATTTGAAAACTACGGGCACTAACAGAAAGTTTGTAATTTTTTGTACCTAAAGAGGCTGTGTCAGCCTCCGGTCAGGCTATGGCCCCACCATCACCATTTAGTGCCGGTTCGTACCACGAACCGGTACTAATGAGGTTGTGTCAGGTAAGGCTGGGGCCCCACGAGCACCTTTAGTACCGGTTCATGGATGAACCAGACGTAAGCTGTTTTTTAGTCCCACCTCGCGAAGTGAGAGGGACTAGGAGCGGTTTATAAGCCCTGAGTGCAGAGATGATGAAGAAGAGGATCAATGCTCACGTTGCTTAGCTTCAAGCCTTCAGGAATACGGTAGACTGCACGGAGCTATGCGCAGTGCAGTTTACCCTATTCCGAAAGGCTTGAAGCAAATTAACGAGCATTGCACCTCTTTTTTATTTTTAATAACTTATTACAACTCCGGACTTCTTCTGTTATGGCAAAAACTAATTGCACGTCAACATTTCTTTTTTTTAAGTTATAACTCCAGACTTTGACCATCAAGTTTTGCAGAAAAGAAAAAATAGCAGAAAAGAAAGAAAAACTATAGCTGAAAAGAAAAAAACTATATAAAAAAACTACTCAAAAATAAATAGAAGAAAATAAATATAGCAGAAAAGAAAAAACAACTCAGCAATAAATAGAAGAAAAAATAAAGCAGAAAAGAAAAAAAATTATATTTGCTATTTTTCAATCGTTTACAAAATGACCGTGAAATTGAAAATCACTACAAAATGAACTCTGAAAATGTTGAATTTTGGCAAACTAGATGAAAAACTACTCACAAATAAATAGAAGAAAATAAATATAACAGAAAAGAAAAAACTATACAAAAAACTACGCAAAAATAAATAGAAGAAAATAAAGCAGAAAAGAAAAAATGTTGAATTTTGGCAAACTAGATGAAAAACTACTCACAAATAAATAGAAGAAAATAAATATAACAGAAAAGAAAAAAACTATACAAAAAACTACGCAAAAATAAATAGAAGAAAATAAAGCAGAAAAGAAAAAAACTATAAAAATAATTGGGGCGCTGCCCTGTGGGCCTGATAGGCCACAGGCGTGTAATTACAGGCCTTAAAGGCCCAGTAGACTCACAGGGCAGCGCGCAGAGTTTAGGCCCACAAGCCTGCTATATAGAGGAGTTCGAAGTGGTAGCCGCGGCTGGGTTTATAAACCAGTGTGGCTGCCCTTCGCCTGGTGAGGTGGGACTAAACTTTGGGGTGGCAGCGCAAGGCCTTTAGTACCGGTTGGAGCCATCAACCGGTACTAAAGGGGGGCCTTTAGTACCGGTTTATGCCACCACCCGGTACTAAAGGGGGTCGCTTCCCGCCGCTTGGGCTGGCCAAAACTAGCCTTTAGTACCGGTTGGTGGCACAAACCGGTACTAAAGGCCCCTCCTATATAAACAACACTTGCAAAAATTTCATTCTCCCTCTGTTTCTTCCTCTATTTCTGTCGTCCCCGTCCCCGTCGCCGCCCTCATCTCCGTCGCCGCCCCGGGCCCGTCCCCGTCGCGCCGTCCTCGCGTCGCCGCCCCGGCCCGTCGCCGTCGCCCCGCTGTGAGCTCTCCCCCTCTAACCCCTCTCCCTCGCCCCCGGCGGCCACCATGGGCGCCGCCCCTCCCCGAGCCCATACACACACACACAAGCATGATGAACACACACACACACACACATATGTATGAATTAATGCATGTATATATTAGTATATACGTATTTTGTATGTTTAATTAGTTTAGATTATTTAGATTATTATTTTTTCACTATTATATATGTATGAATGCATGTTAGATGGATATAATTAGTGTTTAATTAGTATGGAAATTTTTTATATAATGTTGTTTTTCAGTTTTTTAATGGATATGTATAGAAGTTGTGTTTTCTGTTTTTAGTGTTAGATGCTTAATTAGTATGAAATAGTATATAGATTTTTGAAATAGTAGAAATGTTAGAAATTTTAGTTATCAAAATCCAATCATTAAAAAAATGTTACTTTTTGCGGGCATATAGCTAGTATTTGTTCTCGACGATGCACGGCCCGCATCCTCGCCGTCGACCCGTCCGCGACGACGTCCAGCCGACCCATGTTCGGGACTGGGCTCCGCCGGGCTGGCACTGGGAGGTGCTGCCTGGAGGGGCGCGCCACTTGATGAGGAACCTGGCCCCGGGTCCCGTCGTCGACCTTGATCTCGTCTGGTGGCGTTCGCGTGGGCCAGTTTTGGTGCGGAGGGACCCGGCCCCGCCGTAGGTGGTACGTCGCCGTGTCAGGGAGGAGGACGAGCACGTCCATCGCTACATGGTTGCGTTAGAGGGCGGCAGGTTCTCCAATACCTGGCAGTATCTTCGGGGATCTCACTTCAGCTATGATCCTGTGAGGGTTCCTTCTCTTTGGGTGTCCACCGCCCGCGCCGCAGGAACCGCGAGTGTCCTAGATTCTTCTGTAGTATTCGATCTTTAATTAGCTAGCCAGTGATGTACTATTCAATATTATATATTATTCGAGACGATGTATTCGAGATTATATCTATTATTCTAGACGAAGTATTCGAGATTATATCTATTATTCGAGATGATGTAATTTGAATACTAAATTGTTTTATATTTCTTTTGGATTAGTTAAATAAAAGCTATGGCAGACAATACCAACAGAGAGGGAGAACAGACCATGTTCGATATGATACGCGGGCCAGATGATGATCAGAATGAAGAAGATTATGACGGCTCTGAATTTCTAAACAACACCGGAGAGGGTGATATGATATTCGATCGCGACGACCGAATTGATGAAGTCATGAACTACGATTATGACGATGACGAAGAACATGTTGATCCTGAAACAACAAAGACCGGCGAGGTATATATATTTATATAAGCAGGTATCTGGTGATCATCACATGTTTTAAATGACTTGAAGATATATTAACGAATCGATCTTTGTTCTTTCAGCCATCCGGATCGAGCAAATCTTCAGGCAAAAGGACGAAAGGAGGCTCGAACAAAAAGTTGAAGGAGGGCATAAAGTACAATATCTAGGCAGTCAGACCTAACGGTGAACCATTAGCGCCTAAGAAGATTGCGGACAAGTTCGTTCGTCAGTGCGGAATTCTTATGAAGGACCAACTCCCGATCTCCCTTCAAGAATGGAGAGAGCCAGCAAAAGACAAAAGACAAAAACGCAAAGAGGACGCTGCTCCACGTCCAAATGTTACTTTTTTCGACAAGAATCAAAAAGAACTGCTTTGGGATACTCTCATGGAACATTTCACCCTACCAGATCATTTCACAGAAGCATATGTGCAGAAAGTCAAGGACGCTGCTCTTAGGAAGATGGCGGTTGCATTCAAGAACCACAAGAATCGTGAATGGGACAAGTACGTCAAGGGAGGAAGGAAGACTCCAGTATTCGAGGGAACACTAGAGAACCAACGTGCTCATTGGGACGATTTCGTGAAATTCAAGGATTCGGAATTAGCTAAGGAACGGTCGAGAATAAACAAGAAGAATGCCGAAAAAAGGATAAGTTCCATAAGCTGGGGTCAGGTGGCTATGCGGTGGCAATGCCTAAGTGGGAAAAGTCTGAGAAAGAGATGGAGGATGCAGGTGTCACTCCGGTTACTAAGAGCTGGCCCCCCAGGTGCAGGACTTGGTTCTATGCGCATGGGGGGGAGTTGGACCCGAAGACAGGCAATGTTTCGACGAAGGCAAGTCTGAAGGGAGCCGACGATGCGATACTTGTTGTAATAGAAGAGGCACAATCGGGGGTGTTCCAGCCCAACAGAGAGAACGACGAGCTTACGCGTGCCCTGGGAAATCCTGAACACCCGGGAAGAACATGAGGCATGGGCACTATTCTGTGGTATGAGGGGTTTTCAGACTGGAACACCGACTACAAAACCCGTGCGAGAAAGAAGATTGCGGAGGAGAAGAAGAGGAAGATGGAGGAGGAGCATAGGAAGCGGGACTATGAATGCCTTCAAGGCCTAGAAGCAAGTCAAGCGGAATTGGCAGTCAAATTCCAGCGGCAGCAGGAGCAGATCGACTCACTTACCCAGCAAAGGGGGTCTCAGCAGCTGCAGCTTCTAGCGGATGATCCAGCATTGGATAGCACCGCCCCATCCATGCCGAGAAGCAGCGCGGGCTTCGCCCCGGACGACGCAATGCTGGGTAGATACCCCGTGGATGACATCACGGAGAACACTAACTGCGAGCTACACGTCAAAATAGCGAACATATCCATGAAGGTGGCGGACGCCGTTGCTTTTACAAATCCCCCGAGGCAACCTTCCATTGCAACCCGATTCCATCGGGCTATGCTCGTGTCTTGGTTGATGAGGTGGTGGACCCACCATATTCGGAGCTACAGCTTGACATTCCTGGAGGTGACGACGAGCACTTTCTCGGAGAGGCCAAACATCGTATCATCCTATGGAAAAAGGATTGCATCATCTTTCAAAGGCCACAGACACCGCGTCAGCCGACTCCTCGTCGAAGTCTGCCACCGAGTCAGCAGTCTCCCGCTCCTGCAAGTCCACCAAGTCCGGCAAAGTGTCAGGCCACTCCTCCTCCAAGTCCGGCAAAGTGTCAGGCCACTCCTCCTCCTCCAAGTCCGACACAGCGTCAGACGTCCACTCCTCCTCCAAGTCCGGCACAACCTCAGGCCACTCCTCCTCCAAGTCCGGCACAGCCTCAGGCGGCCACTCCTCCTCGTCCAACTTAGCCCCGTCAGCCGTCTCCGCCACCTCAGCAATCGCAGAAGAGACACCCCGCAGCTATGGTGCGTAGCGGTACGAGTCGAGGTAGTACAAGAAGTACAGGCGGAGGCAAGCGATATAAATATGGTCCAAGCCTCATGCCTCTTCCGCGGAGGGCTTATGACAGGTCCGAGGAGGAAATCGCAGCCATATCGAAGGCCGAGGTGGAAGCCCATTTTGCACCGAAACCGCCACCGCCGCCAAGGGAGAAAGTGCCCGAGGAAACGATTGACCACTTCATTCGTATGGCTCAACCACCAGCTCCCAAGCCTGTTGACACAGACTATGAGCGCCACATCAGGAAGTTAAATCGAGCACGTCTACGTAAGGAGGTGAGCTCGGGATCGAGCAAACAAGAAGCAGCTGTCAAAAAATGCGGGAAAACCATTCCCCAGCTGGGAGAATAGGCGGCACAATCGATCCCCTCGCTTGTTGTGCCAACAACACGTGACAGTACGTGCGTCCAATATTATTGTGGGCAAACAGTTTACGTTCCTGAGGTGGGCAATGTGGTAATAACGGAGGAGCATATAATGCAGGTTGAAGTTCTCAAAATCACTGTTGGACAACTCCTCGAGATCGAGCCCATACCTGTGCTTAGAGAGGATGAAATAAAACGGAAATATGTCCGGGGCCAACCTTTGGTCGAGCCAGACAAGGTCAAGAACCTCCCAACGAGAATGTATGAATTGCATCAATGGTACATGAACATTACCAAGATTTCAGATCGATTGTCCCTCATGGTGAATGTCAAGGAGGATCATTACTTCCATGAGAAAGCTCTGTCCGTTGAGTATTCTGAACTGTTTCAGTTATACAATCAAGACGCACTCGACAAATCTATCGTCAGTTGCTATTGTCTATAAGTGATTTCTTTCTGTAATTTAAGTCTCAAGCTAGCTGTAGTGATCCTTTTGATCAATCATTACCTGTAATTATCCTCACTATATTCTTTTATGTGGTATTATGCAGGATGAAGATGTATGAAATGAGAAAAGCTGGACGCTATGGCATTGGGTTCATTGACCCAAACACCGTTAATGAATACACATGGCGGATAAATCGACATCATCAAAAGGACGTAGAGGACAACATGCTAGAGTTCTTGAAGCGCCTCAAATACAATGAAGATATACTACTTCCTTACAACTTCCAGTGAGTCACACTGTCTTGTACTACAAATTCTCTGTTTTTGCCTACTAGCTAGCTACATGTTTTTGCTTACATATGCCCGCTTAATTAAGACATGCAAATGTGTGTGCATGCAGATTTCACTGGGTCTTGTGTATCATTAAAGTTGACGACGGAACAGTTGAAATACTGGACTCACTACTCAAAGTTAAAACTGACTATAACATCTTGTTTGGGATAGTCAACAGGTAATTTCAATCATTATTAACTATATATCTCAGCCTATTTAGTTCGTCATTTCATGATATGAACTATTTAATAACCCCTTTATTCATTTTCTTTGTCGGCGGGCAGGGCTTGGGCAAGGTTCATCAGCGTCATGGATGGCGAATGGAAAAAAAGCTTCAATGGTTTCGACCAAAGGTAAGTAATTAAGTAGTACTAGCTAGCTAGCTAGCTGCCATCTCTTTAATTATCATGCTTGATTAATTATTATCTGATCAAATTCCATTCTCGTAAAGGCCCTGAAGCAGGCGCAGGGGACTGATCTGTGTGCATTCTGCATTTGCGAGAACATTCGCATGATGGCGTCCGAAAGGAGCAGATCTCAAAGACAGAAATGGGTACGCTTGTCAGAACACTATTCACAATTTTTACATCATTATCGATATCTAGTCACGCAACTAATACACATGCATATTGATCTCCTTCTTGACAGTTCAGAGAGGTGCGGGAGAAGCTCCTAGAAACGGAGCGTGTAGAAGCACTTCAAGAGGAAATAGCGGGATTTTTGCTCGACCAGGTCATAAATCCAAAGGGAGAATACTATTACCCGCTACCGCCCCCATGAAAACCACTTCCAATTGTCATCGTGCTCCGAAGGCACCAATTAGGCTAATGCCACTGGCTCCGAAGGCAACATGCATATGTAGGAGAAATTGTATATAGCTAGCTATACATTTGTGTATGTGTGAATTAATTAATATGGTGGTTTGTGAGACATTGATGATATATATATGCATGATTGGTTCTACTAGAAATTCTATTTATATA
>NC_041383.1:90064792-90123509 GCF_002162155.2 Triticum dicoccoides
AACGTGTACATTGTGTAGTATCATAAAATACCAGCAAACGAAAAAGAATTAAAATGGAAACACAAAATTAAATGAAAAAGAAATCATAAAACTAAAAAAAACCTTATAGTACCGGTTGGTATTACCAACCGGTACTAAAGGGCTCCAGCCCCCCGGAGCTGGCTCGTGCCACGTGGTTGCCCTTTACCACCGGTTCGTGCTGACCGGTACTAAAGGGGGGGGGGCTTTAGTGCCCACACTTTAGTGCCGGTTATGGAACCGGCACTAAAGGGCCTTACGAACCGGTGGTATTGCCCGGTTCTGCACTAGTGGTTCCATGTGGCGTGAGCTGTGAAACTATTCCACATTGTTTTATATGAAGGCCAAACTCGTAACTCAAATATTCTTCTCCACGATCAGATCGTAGAAACTTTATTTTCTTGTTACGATGATTCTTCACTTCACTCTGAATTTCTTTGAACATTTCAAATGTTTCAGACTTGTGTTTCATTAAGTAGATATACCCATATCTGCTCAAATCATCTGTGAAGGTCCGAAAATAACGATACTCGCCACAAGCATCAACACTCATTGGATGGCATACATCGGTATGTATTATTTCCAACAAGTCAGTAGCTCGTTCCATTGTTCCGGAGAATGAAGTATTAGTCATCTTGCCCATAAGGCACGGTTTCACAAGCATCAAATGATTCATAACCAAGTGATTCCAAAAATCCATCTTTTATGGAGTTTCTTCATGCGCTTTACACCGATATGACCCAAACGGCAATGCCACAAATAAGTTGCACTACCATTATTAACTTTGCATCTTTTGGCATCAATATTATGAATATGTGTATTACTACGATCAAGATTCAATAAACCATGAACATTGGGTGTATGACCATAAAAGGTTTTATTCATGTAAACAGAATAACAATTTATTCTACGTTTTAGATGAATAATCGTATCGCAACAAACATGATCTAATCATATTTATGCTCAACGCAAACACCAAATAACATTTATTTAGGTTCTACACTAATCTCAAAAGTATAGGGAGTGTATGATCCTGATCATATCAATCTTGGAACCACTTCCAACACACATCATCACTTCACCCTCAACTAGTTTCTGTTTATTCTGTAACCCCCTTTTCGAGTTACTAATCTTAGCAACCGAACAAGTATCAAATACTCAGGGGCTACTATAAACACTAGTAAGGTACACATCAATAACCTGTATATCAAATATACCCTTGTTCACTTTGCCATCCTTCTTATCCACCAAATATTCAGGGCATTTCCGCTTCTAGTGACCATTTCCTTTGCATTATAATCACTCAGTTTCAGGCTTTGGTCCAGCTTTGGGCTTCTTCGCGGGAGTGACAACTTGCTTGCCATTCTACTTGAAGTTCCCTTTCTTTTCCTTTGCCCTTTTCTTGAAACTAGTGGACTTGTCAATCATCAACACTTGATGCTCTTTTCTTGATTTCTACCTTTGTCGATTTCAGCATCACGAAGAGCTCGGGAATCGTTTTCGTCATCCCTTGCATTATAGTTCATCACGAAGTTCCAGTAACTTGGTGATGGTGACTAGAGAACTCTGCCAATCACTATCTTATCTGGAAGATTAACTCCCACTTGATTCAAGCGATTGTAGTACTCAGACAATCTAAGTACTTGCTCACTAGTTGAGAAATTCTCCTCCATCTTTTAGGCGAAGTATTTGTCAGAGGTCTCATACCTCTTGACACGGGCATGAGTCTGAAATACCAATTTCATCTCTTGAAACATCTTATATGTTCCATGATGTTTCAAAAATGTTTTTGTAGTCCTGGTTCTAAGCCATAAAGCATGGTGCACGAAACTATCAAGTAGTCATCATATTGAGCTAGCCAAACATTCATAACGTCTGCATCTGCTCCTACAATAGGTCTGTCACCTAGCGGTGCATCAAGGACATAATTCTTCTGTGCAGCAATGAGGATAAACCTCAGATCACGAACCAAGTCCGCATCATTGCTACTAACATTTTTCAACTTAGTTTTCTCTAGGAACGCATATAAAAACATAGGGAAGCAACAACGCGAGCTATTGATCTACGACATAATTTGCAAAATACTACCAGGACTAAGTTCATGATAAATTAAAGTTCAATTAATCATATTACTTTAAGAACTCCCACTTAGATAGACATCCCTCTAGTCATCTAAGCGATCACGTGATCCAAATCAACTAAACCATGTCTGATCATCACGTGAGATGGAGTAGTTTTCAATGGTGAACATCACTATGTTGATCATATCTACTATATGATTCACGTTTGACCTTTCGGTCTCCGTGTTCCGAGGCCATATCTGTATATGCTAGGCTCGTCAAGTTTAATCTGAGTATTCCGCGTGTGCAACTATTTTGCACCCGTTGTATTTAAACATAGAGCCTATCACACCCGATCATCATGTGGTGTCTCAGCACGAAGAACTTTCGCAACGGTGCATACTCAGGGAGAACACTTCTTGATAATTAGTGAGAGATCATCTTAAAATGCTACTGCCGAACTAAGCAAAATAAGATGTATAACAGATAAACATCATATGCAATCAAAATATGTGACATGATATGGCCATGATCATCTTGCGCCTTTGATCTCCATCTCCAAAGTACCGTCATGATCTCTATCGTCACCGGCACGACACCATGGTCTTCATCATCTTGATCTATATCAATGTGTCATCACATGGTCGTCTCGCCAACTATTGCTCTTGCAACTATTGTTATCGCATAGCGATAAAGTAAAGCAATTATTTGGCAATTGCATCTTATGCAACAAAGAGACAACCATAGGGCTTCTGCCAGTTGCCGATAACTTCAACAAAACATGATCATCTCATACAACAACTTATATCTCATCACGTCTTGACCATATCACATCACAACATGCCCTGCAAAAACAAGTTAGACGTCCTCTACTTTGTTGTTGCAAATTTTACGTGGCTGCTACGGGCTGAGCAAGAACCGTTCTTACCTACGCATCAAAACCACAACGATAGTTCGTCAAGTTAGTGTTGTTTTAACCTTCGCAAGGACCGGGCGTAGCCACACTCGGTTCAACTAAAGTTGGAGAAACTGACACCCGCCAGCCACCTGTGTGCAAAGCACGTCGGTAGAACCAGTCTTGCGTAAGCGTACGCGTAATGTCGGTCCGGGCCGCTTCATCCAACAATACCGCTGAACCAAAGTATGACATGCTGGTAAGCAGTATGACTTGTATCGCCCACAACTTACTTGTGTTCTACTCATGCATATAACATCAACGCATGAAACCTAGGCTCGGATGCCACTGTTGGGGAACGTAGTAATTTCAAATTTTTCCTACACACACGCAAGATCATGGTGATGCATAGCAACGAGAGGGGAGAGTGTTGTCCATGTACCCTTGTAGACCGAAAGCGGAAGCATTAGAACAACACGGTTGATGTAGTCGTACGTCTTCACGGCCCGACCGATCAAGCACCGAAACTACGGCACCTCCGAGTTTTAGCACACATTCAGCTCGATGACGATCCCCGTACTCCGATCCAGTAGAATGTCGGGGAAGAGTTCTGTCAGCACGATGGCGTGGTGACGATCTTGATGTTCTACCGTCGTAGGGCTTCGCCTAAGCACCACTACAATATTATCGAGGAGGACTATGGTGGAGGGGGCACCGCACATGGCTAAGAGATCAAGAGATCAATTGTTGTTATGCCTAGAGGTGCCCCCTGCCCCCGTATATGAAGGATCAAGGGGGAGGGGGTGGCTGGCCAGGAGGAGGCGCGCCAAGGAGGAGTCCTACTCCCACCGGGAGTAGGATCCCCCCCTTCCAAGTAGGAGGAGTAGGAGTCAAGGAAAGGGGGAAGAGAAGAGAAGGAAGGAGGGGGCGCAGCCCCTCCCCCTAGTCCAATTCGGACTAGGTCTTGGGGGGGGGGGCAGCCTCTCCTCTCTCTTTCCCCTAAAGCCCAATAAGGTCCATATACTCCCTGGCGAATTCCCCTAACTCTCCGGTACTCCAAAAAATACCCGAATCACTCGGAACCTTTCCGAAGTCCGAATATAGTTGTCCAATATATTGATCTTTACGTCTCGACCATTTCAAGACTCCTCGTCATGTCCCCGATCTCATCCGGGACTCCAAACTCCTTCAGTACATCAAAACACATAAACTCATAATATAACTGTCATCGAAACCTTAAGCGTGTGGACCCTACGGGTTCGAGAACTATGTAGACATGACCGAGACACGTTTCCGGTCAATAACCAATAGCGGAACCTGGATGCTCATATTGGCTCCTACATATTCTACGAAGATCTTTATCGGTCAAACCGCATAACAACGTACGTTGTTCCCTTTGTCATCGGTATGTTACTTGCCCGAGATTTTATTGTCGGTATCTCAATACCTAGTTCAATCTTGTTACCGGCAAGTCTCTTTACTCGTTACGTAATGCATCATCCCGCAACTAACTCATTAGTCACATTGCTTGCCAGGCTTATAATGATGTGCATTACCGAGAGGGCCCAAAGATACCTCTCTGACAATCGGAGTGACAATTCCTAATCTCGAAATACGCCAACTCAACATATACCTTTGGAGACACCTGTACAGCTCCTTTATAATCACCCAGTTACGTTGTGATGTTTGGTAGCACACAAAGTGTTCCTCCGGTAAACGGGAGTTGCATAATCTCATAGTTAACATGTATAAGTCATGAAGAAAGCAATAACAACATACTAAACGATCAAGTGCTAAGCTAACGGAATGGGTCAAGTCAATCACATCATTCTCCTAATGATGTGATCCCGTTAATCAAATGACAAGTCATGTCTATGGCTAGGAAACTTAACCATCTTTGATTCAACGAGCTAGTCAAGTAGAGGCATACTAGTGACACTATGTTTGTCTATGTATTCACACATGTATTATGTTTCCGATTAATATAATTCTAGCATGAATAATAAACATTTATCATGAAATAAGGAAATAAATAATAACTTTATTATTGCCTCTAGGGCATATTTCCTTCAGATCTCTCATGCAGAGGAGATGTCTAACTATCAAAAATGAGCACTACAAATGATGCCGCACAGGACGAGTACTCAGTTTGGAATAAAACTACCAGCTACAGTGAGGAACGAAGAAGAACGGAGAATCACTCCGACGAACTCATAGAAACCCTAATGGGATCTAAGGAGAGAATAAGGGGGAAAACTCACCGGAGCAGTGGAACTGCGGAGGCGCGCGGACGGATTCTGATCGGTTCGGGTTGATGCAGCGATCGGAGTTGAGGTAGCAGCGAAGGTCGAGGCGGCAGCGGTGCTCGGGCGCGGAGGCGCCGTGAGGAGGAAGACGGAGACAAGAGGCAAGGGGGGGGGAAGTGAAAGGGACCCCTGGCCTTATTTATAAAGCTGAAAGGATAAGTGGCATGCGCGGGAATCAAGGAGGCTAAAAATGGATATGTGACAGTGTAGACGCCTCAATTTTTGGAAATTCATTAAAAGAAAAAGGCATATTAAGGTTTGGGCCTTGTGATATTAATGACAGATGACGTCACGGCGGGTTACCACAATCCAAGGAGATGACGTCATGGCGGGTTACAAGATCTCGCAAAAAGAGCAAAATGAGGAAGGATTTTTCTAAGTGTTGAAGATTGATATGAACAAGTTCACATCAACCTCGGGCCTAATGTTGGGGATATAACTATTGGGTATGACCCGCCTAGTAGGGGCCGGGTCACACCACTGGCGGTTTATAACAATAAGGCCCATGAAGATGTTGAAGATGGCGGTTCACGAAGCAAGCTTACTGAAGGCCCAAGACCCAAAAGCGACTTGAGGCCCATGGGCGTAAACCACCATATGTTAGCTTGTATGTTAAGGAAAGTGTAGCTTCTGGGACTCCGTAAGCCGCCGGGCATCAGCCTATGTATATAAAGGGGTGACCCGGCGGCGGTTTAGGGCAAGAAACAACAAGTCAAGAACTAGGTCAAGCGTATTCGCTCCCTGGTGATCGAAACCCAAGCAATACAACCTAAAGCAGGAGTAGGCCTTTACCTCGTTGTGAGGGGCCGAACCTGGGTAAACTCTCTGTGTCCCTTGTCCCATTTTAACCCCTTCAAGCTAACCTTGTAGCGATGGCTTCACACCTAAGTCCTCATGCTAGGGCATCTACCGTGACAATTCCATGACACCTTTGACACTTCCTCCAGGTGGAGTTGATTAACACTCTCATGGTTGGTCAATGCCATACGTATATGGACGATATGAGGGATCCGGTTGTGTCACTTTTTTCTTTCCCTCTTCTCTCTGATCACTGACAGGACGCGTCCGTCAATGTATGGAGAGGGTTTGAGACGTTCGTCTCTAGATGCTCTGAGATCGCCGCACGGGAGACATGACTCCGATTTGTAGTGCTGCTTGTCCCGCAACCACAATGCAAAAGGAGCCATCCTTCATGGTATATTATACATGTATGCGTGCAGGCTGGCTGCATTTTTTATATGTTAGGCCAACTCCACCGCACGACCCCATCCCGTCCGGCCTCGTCCGTTTGGGGTAAAAGGGACAAATCGGTCGGCCCAGCGCGCGACGGCCCGGACCCATCCTGTCCGTTTTGTGTCCGGGTCGACCCATTTCGAGTGCAAACATGCGTCGGGTTTGGGTCGCGGCGGACAGCAAACGGACGCGCGCTTGTCCGCGCCAGGGCCGCGTGGCAGGCGGCCACCTACCTTCCACCCGCCAACATCAATGTGCACGCGCGGCCGGGCCCGCTTGTCATCCATCCAGGGAAAGGCCGCGGTCCTTCTTAAATGCGGAAGTCGTGGACTGGCTCGTCGTCCACACTCCCCACTCCACCCCGCGGCGTCCTCGAAACCTGACACTCCCAAACCCTAGCCTCGAACTCGTCGGTCGGCCGCCTCGCAGCCATGGGGCTCTGGAACTACGGCCGCAAGGGGAAGCACGACCACGCGGCTGGCTCCTCGTCAGAACACCGCCACGACTTCGTGAAAAAGGAGGCCGCATCGCCACCGCGCCGGGCCCTCGCGCCTGCCCCCTTCACCATCGCCCCTAAGCCCGCCAGTGAGCGCGACCGGCAGTACCTAAGCGCTGATGTATGCCGGTGCTACTGGGAGACGAGGACGCCGGTCCCGTGGAGCGACCTCCACCTCCCCAATAATTGGCATCTCTCCGCCGACCGGGTCCCGATCCCGCCGGTGCCGATGAGCGTCCGTGCGCGCCGCGATGAGATCGAGCGCCGCCACCGCCTCCTTCCCGACGACCTCTACTTCGATGATAGGTACGCCCCCGATTCCGACCTCTGGGATACGTGGATCCAGGACGAGCACGACACGCGACGCGTGTCCTACTTCGTCGGCACGGTGTCGGGGCCGCGGCGGCCACGCCGGAAGGTGTGCGGCCTCACGCCCACGCCGTCGCCTTCCCCGTCTCCGTCACCACCTCCACCTCCTTGCATGATAGCGGAGGAGGAGGCCCGGCTCATGTAGCGTGTCATGGAGGACTCCATGAACACGCATGACGAGCGCTAATGGCCGGACCTAGAGAAGACGATGGCCCTCTCTGCGGCCGGCGACGTCGCCATCCCCGAGCTGGATATGCTGGCGGCGGAGGAGGCGATGGAGGACGCGCTGGTGGCCGCGTTCCACTCGGATCTGGTGGGCCAGCAGTGGAGCTGGTCGTGCACGGCTCCGGGGATGGCCGACGCCGTGGGGGGCGTGAACTGGTGCCCCACGCCGCCGCGGTCACGAAGCGGGAGGCCTCTCCACGGGAGGAGGTGGTGCAGGCACCTCCGGCCTTCCAGCCCGCCCCCGTGTACCACGTGCCGCCGTCCCACCTCTGGATGCCGCCTGCCTACGTCGACCTCGTCAGTGACGACGACGACACCGGCAGCCACTGAAGACGGCGACGGCCACGACATCAACGGGCGCGGCAGGAGCGCGTGGGCGGCGTTTTTCATTTTGTTTTTATGTTAATTATGACACTGGGCCGTTAAGTGAACCGTGAAACTGGGCTGTTTTGTGGCCGTGACCCCTAACTAATGTTTTATGTTTTTTTAACTACGCATATTTATTTATTTAGTCATTTTATTTATGTTTTTCTGTTTTTTTAATTACGTCCACCGCGGACATGATTTGGGATGCGGCCGCACGGTGGGCACACGCATGACTCAACGGACAGAAGCAGACGGGGTCGTGCGGTGGAGTTGGCCTTGTATTTAAGATAAGAAATACAAAACCGGGCGAGATGCACCTGAGTACGTCTAACCATTCACGCATGATGATGCGTCAAGAAAGAACATGCGCATATACATAGTTAAATGTGTGTATATACACATCACACGACATAGTGGAAGAACAATATAGGTGCGATCCTGGTGCGGTTCGGGTAGGGAGCCCATGACAAGAACCTGACAACCCGCAAATGAGGAGAAGAATCAGTCGAACACCTGAGGACACACATGCGAACAAACAGAACCTGTTAATTCGTTCACCCGCAAAAAAAAAAAGAACCTGTTAATTCGTTAAAGATTTGAAAAAAAAAACTGTGTGGCAGATAGGCACAAGGTCGGACGATAGCGAGCGCTGAAAAATCGCCAACGTATGCGGTGGCTCCTTTTTCGACAAAGAATATCACAGCCTGGCCCCACATGTCACCGGCACAGCCGGCCGTATTCCTTGCCTGGATTCCTTCCAACGAGTCTCCGAGTTGGAAGCGTTTGTTTCCTTGCGGCCTGTCTGATCCCTGCCTTCGATTCCCCAGCCATCAGAGACTCTCGAGTCTCGATCGATGGTGCCTGCCTTGCGCGCCGCTCTCCGCCGCATGGCATCTCAGCCAATCGTTCCCCTTTCGGTTTCCCCCTGCCTTGTCCGCTTTCAAATGTTCTTCCATATCCAAGGCGGCGGATCGCGTGGACTCGTCGCTCGTGTGTTCCCTTTCCCCCTCCGTGTGCTCTCTCTTTGCGATTTGCATGGTTGGCTGGGCTGGGGACACACGCATTGCCTGCAAGTTGCAGAGCAACGCTTCACTTGCACGCACCAAAGGATGGACATGCTTGTGCCACGACTCTCTGCTGCCGTTTTTTTGTTGTCACGGACTGCTTCATGCCGTCCTGCGTATACGCCAAAAAGAAAAAGTAAAAACCAGCACTGTCGGCACAGCAATGGTCTCGGAGAGGAGCCTCTGAATTGTTTTACCTGCTCGGTCGGTTCAGTCTTGGCTCCAGGTTTGCCCATGATTATAAGTGGTGCGTGCGTGCATGAACGGCCGAGCGGCCGGCACACGTACGTATGCCCCCGCCTGCTTGTTTTTGTCGTACGTCTCGGCATCCCGTGCATGCGTATTTTGAAGGGGGGAAGAAGGGTCGACGTACGTACGTCAGCCGCGACCGGAGTATGGTAATCAGGCGCGACGGTGCATGCATGCCGTCGACGGCGGTGCTAATCAGTCGATTTGTTTACTACTACTAAACCTGAGAATGGTTATTAAAAAACTGGGTGAAACGGTTCGGTTATTACTTTGGGTTTGATTGGTTCAGGTTTTATTGGGCTAAACTTTTTTTAGTTTGGTTTTGGTTTGGGTATGTGAAGAAACCAATTTGGGTATAGTTGGTTATGGGCTTAAACAGTTTGGTTATTAACGGTTATAAACTATGGGTCCAAACCGGTTTCTGGGCATTGGTTATGTGCAATAAGCAACGACGCATCGACAACGAGTATCTTTGATCCGCCTACATGTTGCGATGCACTATGTAATTATGTATTATGGGAAAACACCACATGCAAATCGAATGTGTTTGCTTGTGCTTTAGCTAAGCAATTGGTTTTAATACACTTGTCAGTGAGCTTTTTAGTCGTAGGCATTGTCTTTTTGACACTTGTTGTGTGTTGACCGTATCTCAACGATAACTTTGTTCTCAAACTATTGTGGACACACTTATGTCTTTTCTATACCATTTGCTTCTTGACATGTCGATTTGTGCAATCATATATACATTGAAGCAAACCCATAGTTATGTATTGGGTTTAAACCCACGATTATGTATTGGGTTTAAATTGGTTTGGGTGGAAAAAATAGATGGTTTAGTTTTGATTGGGCTGAAAATGGCATTGAACGGGTATGGTTCAAGTATGATTTTGAGAGATACATGTACGGGTATAGTTCAAATATGGTTTAAGCATGAAACCGTTCTCAGATTTGACTACTACCTGGCCTGCCTTCGCTGTTTTTCTCCCGGGCGATCGGCTTTGTCTCTTCTCTCGTGCTTTCATGTGGCGTTTATGCACTTTGACGTGACGTCCATGCACCCAAATTCATCCTTCATACGGGGAAAAAATCGGGGATTCGAAAACAAGAGCACATGTCTTGATCTTCCACGGACAACGGTCTCTAAAATGTTCACTAGCTAGTAATCACTACTTTACCGGTATGTAACTAAGGTATCTCCAACACAGACCCTCGAAACGCCTGCCAACACATCCAGACGTAGTTGTCCGGATGCAGTTTACCATTCGTAATTTTTAAATCGACCTGTAGAATAACCTGTTCTCCTCGGCCAGAATAGGCTGCCGGTATCCATTGCTTCGTGCATCTTTCCAAACGACTGAAATCCCGCAAACCGGACATAAACCAGGGAGCCTTTGCGGGCGTCCGAACCGCTGCCACGTGCGGGTCCGGCACCCTCAACCCACCCAAATCTCTCCTGCGCGAAGCAGTTGCAGAGCATTCATGACGGTTAGCACCGCTCCAGAGCGCCAGCCCCGTATACATGCCAGTCCCGAGCGGGTGCAACCTCTCATTGGAGCCGGTATTGAACTGACTCATCGGCCGAGAGCGCTACTCAATCTCCGCGTCTGTTCAATGCCAGAGAGACTTGACGGTTGTCTACCGCATTCAAACCGGGTCCCTTAGTTTTGAAAGCATTCTGGAGCATTGATTTGTTTTGCCAAGCCTTCCACGTATGTGATCTCATGATGAAAATTTGCAAACACTTAAAACATTTGTCAAAGTTTAATAAAAAAAAGTCAGAAGTTTTTATTTTATTTTACTATTCATCCAAGCTCATTTGAGCTCGAGCTCAGAAGGGTACTTTCGCAATTCAACGCCTTATGAGACGCATAGTCGGGCTAATAACTTAAAGGTCCCTATAGGAGCCTAGCACTTACACAACCCAATAAAATCCACACTATTCTATTTTTAAGTATTTTATTAATTGTTTTAAAAGCTATTGTGAAAATTAAGATTTTGAATAACGAAAATCATATATACGAAAAAGAAAGAGTTTCATGTACCAAATATGTAGGTCCATATTTTTTTGACTATTAAAGTCCATATATTTGAAATAAAATATTCATCTCTTATTTGAGAAATGTTCATTGTTTATTAAAAATATAATCAAGTATTGAATTTTGTACATGTTTAAAAAATGCAATTCATGAACGTCTGTATATGCTTAATTAACTTTGAGTTCTTTTTAGGAAAAATGTAGAAACATAAAACATGGCACAAAATTAAGAATAAAAACATAGAAATATAAAGAAAGTAAATACATAAATAAAAAATAGAATAAAATAAGAAATAAAAATGTAAACAGAGGGGCGAAAAAAACATTGTAGAGGGATTGCGTGGATAAATACAAATTGTGTGGGAACAACTATCCAAAGGATACCCCTTGTGCTCGGGATGCTCATCCAGCTACCAAGTGGTGGCCCAGCTGTTGCCGCATGTTGCGCGCTGGATGCACTCGTGGTAGCATGTTTTTTTGGGGTTTTCTGCACACGTTTTTGGACTTTTCTCTCATCTTTTGGCTTTTCCAAATTTGCTTAATTTTTCTTAAGTTTCCTCAGGGAAAAAAAATGGTTTTTGGGGTTTTCCCCTTCTGAAGCACACAATTTGAAAACACATTATGTTTCCCAATGAGGCACAATTGTGCTTCCGCGTGAAAAGTGGAATTCATAGTTGTGCATCGCGTGAAGCACATACTATGCTTCTAGAAAAAGTGAAACACAAAATGTGCTTCGTGTGAAGCACAGTTGTGCTTCCGGATTTCCTTTCTTTATCTTTTGGTTTTTATGGTTTACTTTTTTTGGTTTTGTTTTTTTATAAGTTCATCTAAACCTATTAGCAGTGATCTAGTTTCGAAGATGTTGACACGGGAACACAACAGTGAAAATAATTTGTGATTTGGACGCATGGTTCGAGCGATAAAACATTAAAAAAAAAGAATCTACAAAAGGAACACAATACTCATAGGTTGCGATAAGTGAAGCACATGCAACGCGTCATTTGTCATGACCAGAGAAAGCGGGAGTGACATTTGCAAGGGGGTATTCCCTTAACTAGTGATTTCGGAATTGCGCTTTATCCAAACTAGTAAATGGTACGTTCAATGCACATTAGTGTTGGGGAGAAAATTAATTGCACGTTAATATTACTAGGTGGATATCAATTACACATTATTATGCGACTAATCCATATGTCGATATTCGGTATGATATTAATTGATGCTAAACATGTTGAACGCCCACCATTGGAGCAATACATATCATTGGATTGACATGGTCTGATAGCGGCTGAGATTAATTGGATCTTCCTTTTTGGGTCTTTTTTATATTGGTATAATATACATATATAGATATATAGGGGTATAGATATAGTTTTTTTTTTTTTGAGAATTGATATAGTTTGCACCTTGGGTTCTCATCAATAAAAAAGAAGTACCTGGGGTTGTTTGGTGGAAAGTCTCATGGGCCACATTTCACTTGCCATGGCACACTCGTGTGCCAAACAGGCCTGCTAATGGCACACACGGAAACCTCTAGGCATTAGTACGGCCCAAGTAGTCAAGATAGCCGTTTTGACCTGAGCGAGATTTTCCGCAGCGAGCGGGAAAAATATTTAAGCTCGCACAGCCGCTTTTCTTCCTTCCCCTCACGAAAAAGCCATTCGAAATTCCAAATCGAACTCCCAACCCCGAAGCCAGTGCACGGGCGCGGAGCGGAGCGGAGGCCACCGCGCAGATCAGGCGACCTCCTGTCCCCCACCTCCCATCCACCCAGATCGCCGGCGGCGGCGGCGCCTGCGCCCGACTCGCCACCTCCTCCCCCCTCCGGCGGCCGGCGGCGGAGGACGCGGCCGGGCCCTGCGCCCACGCACGCTCGCACGGCGAGGCGGAGCGGGCCCCAGGTCGAGCCGCGCGCGGATTTACTTGCCCCCAAGCCCTCAGGCCCTCCCCGCGCCTCACGTCGTCGACCCCGACTGGATTCGGCCGGCGGGGAGCTTCGGCCCGTCCCGGTTCGCGCCGCTCCAACAGCGGCGAATCCACGGCCAGTGCTCAGTGAGTTCGATTCTGCTGCCCCCCTTGGGCCGTGCGGCTCGAATTCGGGTCGAGTTTGGCGCTTCATTTTTATTTTCTGACCGAGGCGTGGATTGCGGCTAGGGTTTTGCGCGCGCGGCTAGCGGGAGATGGGGGTGGAGGACTACCACGTGGTCGAGCTCGTCGGGGAGGGGTCCTTCGGGAAGGTGTACAAGGGCAGGCGCAAGTACAGCCGACAGGTTCGCATCAAACCCCTCCCTCCCCTCTACCGCGCTCCGGTGGTGCCATGGGAGGGAGGAGTGATCGATTTGTCCGCGTTTTCCCCAATATAAAGTTTATTTCCTTCTCCTGTCTGAATTTGATGCAGACTGTCGCCATGAAGTTTATTCTTAAGCATGGGAAGAGCGACAAGGACATCCACAACCTAAGGCAGGAGATCGAGGCAAGTGCTCTGCTGCCGCTGCTGCTAGTTTTTTCTAATTCAGATCAACATCCGTAGAGATTCAGGGTTCCTGCCTGTGGCAATTTATCTGCACCTTCAAATCACATCCTTGCTTGGGGATGTCACATCACAAATTCACAATTGCTAGTTTGTTTGAAGATGTAAGGGTAATCTCAAACTTCCTTCAATTACATGTTTTGGTGTGGGGTGGGTTTCCAGTTCGTCATGGGGGATGGGCGCAACTTGAGAGTCATGATGATACCCGTTGCTCAATCTAAACTTAAGGCATGCAACACCTTCAAAAATCCCAAATGTTGCAGTCATTTATTTGTTTATTAATCTGCTGTGTGAGTCAGAGATGAATGATGTATCATGTACAGAACAAGCGATAACCATATAGCTAGAAGCTTACAATAGTTTGCCACATAGTTGTATTTGTTAGCTCGCTATGGTGTATTCTCACTGTACCATCTCAATGGTTCTCGTCAAAATTTCTGTAGATTCTGAGGAAACTCAAACATGAGAATATAATTGAAATGATCGATGCTTTTGAAACCCCTCAGGAGTTTTGTGTCGTCACAGAGTTTGCCCAGGTACACAAGTACTTTTTTCTTATCACATTGTGCTTTCTCACCAATGATTGCTTCTAATGGATTTGGGTTGGCCAAATTTCAGTACTAATGGGACAGTGGCTGTTTCAGGGAGAGCTATTTGAGGTGCTCGAGGATGATAAATGCCTTCCAGAAGAACAAGTTCAAGCTATTGCTAAGCAGCTGGTACACACTCGACGTTATCTTGTTCCTTATGCACAATACCAGTCTAGAACCCATTTGCCTTCATGGTTTGAGTTTGTGCCTTGGTTTCAGGTAAAAGCACTCCATTACTTGCACTCAAATCGTATTATCCATCGGGATATGAAACCCCAGAACATCCTTATTGGGAAAGGATCTATTGTGAAGGTATATACTATTTCACATCTGTGTACAGTTAATAGTCTTGGACCAGCCAGAGAAGTATTTTTGATTTAGGCATAAGCACACACTTCAGTTACAAGAACTTCTTATGTTGTTGGCACTTCAGTTACAAGAACTTCTTATGATGTTGGCTAGTTGTGTCTTTTTATGCTTCTAAAAAGAAGTATTTATCTCAGTAACTACAATCCTTACATCAAAGACCTAATTGATGACATAGGACAAATTCAATTACTGTCATTTATGACACTTTCTACATTCTTTACTGTTCTAGTTCTAGTATTTATTATCCATAAGAGATTTAAATTATTGTGGTTGGAATTCTGATTGAGGTTTTTCCTGCCGTATTCACAGCTTTGTGATTTTGGGTTTGCTCGTGCGATGTCAGCTAATACTGTTGTGCTACGCTCTATAAAAGGTACATTTCATCTTTGCATGCTAGCTGATCTTCCTACAAAATCATTTCCTTCATGTATGCCTCTGTTGATATGTTTCATTTGTTATTGTGTAAGTATCTTTGGATTTTTTAAAATCCATTTGTCTGGACTTGTATTAGTTAAGGATCACGATCACTAACATGTTGGATTTCTAACATAAAATGTATGTTTGTGTTAGAATTAAACTTTATTGAAAATGAATTTATCTGGAGTTAGCAATAAATTTCTGATTTTACTTAATACTCCTTAGTCCCTACATTCTAGAGCAGTCAATACTGTACGCCATTGTAGTCGAGCATCTCCTTGTTGGTTCTTACTTAGCTTATTGTGGCATAACATGATACTTATATGGATGTTTTCCAAGTATTTCATGATGGCTTATGAGACCCCTTTGCCAGTCATCCATTTGGACCATTTCACTAAGCATGCTTCTCTCACCCACAGGAACGCCATTATATATGGCTCCAGAACTTGTGAGAGAGCAACCTTATAATCACACAGCAGATTTATGGTCCCTTGGGGTCATCTTGTATGTAAATTCTTCTTTTTTCCCCTATTATACATTGTTATTTTGACAGATAGTCTCTTGTGTACTCTGTATTCTACTGTCGTGCTTCTTTTTGTGTGACCTACTGACCTGTATTCCATGATTTTATTCCAACAACGTGTGAGCTAGATTAGGGATAAGTGAAACAAACAAAATATAACTGTCAGTCCAGACATGCTCTGGTGCAAGTATGGTATGAAGTAAGATCGACCCCAGTTTGATTAGGGATAAGCTAATTCGTCAGGTGATATAACATTTTGTCTACAAATTCTGAACACGGCTGGCTAATTCCACCATCATTTCTTGTATACTTTACTTTATCCAGAGGGTAATACGCAATTTAAGCATGAATAGCTCATCTTATTGCTTTGTTGGTATGCTTGATTAGGACTTTCTGTAGCAAGTGTATGGTTCACCCTTTTTGTAAAGAATATTTTTCTTATAACCCAGCTTGCTTGCTTAACATTGTAGCGCACATGTTAAACTCTTCCACTTTGTGTCTGATAGTCTATCACTCTATTTACTCTCATCATGCTATTTTGTTTTGAATGTCAGATATGAACTATTTGTGGGTCAACCCCCCTTTTATACAAATTCAGTTTACGCACTTATACGACACATTGTCAAGGTTGGTCTGTTACTGCTTGTTTCAAAATCTGTTCTTTGAATTTCAACATTTTTTTTTACATATGCTCTGTGTGTGTCATGGCAGGATCCTGTGAAATATCCAGATAATATGAGTGCAAACTTTAAGAGCTTCTTAAAGGGTTTACTAAACAAGGTCCTAACTGATTTTTTTCCTACTAGTGCACAGTAATCGAATTTACTTATTCCTTCTTTTCTTTGCTAATGCTGTATGATGTTAGCAGTTGCCTCAAAGTAGACTAAGCTGGCCAGCATTGTTGGAGCACCCGTTCGTCAAAGATGATTCAATGGATTTAGTGGCTGTAAGTGCCTTGAATTATTTCTTCTAAGAAAATGGATTCTAGAAATAACTAGTTATATGCTCTCTCTGTAGACATATGTAGGAAGTTTTTGAAGTTTAAATTAAACTGCAAAAATGTCTTACATTTGTGTACAGAGGGAGTATTTGCATACAACGGACTTACATCCTTAAGCTAATGATTTTTGGCCCCATTGTTTTCTAGGACACTCAATCCACACCTTTTGAAGTGAAAAGATCTGAAGCCACACGGAAGGCTGATGAAATTCAAACATCAAAGAACCAACCTGCTGCTGCTGAACCACCAAGTAAATGATTTTAATGCTAAACATGTTCCCAGGCTTAAGCATTTAGAGTCCTGGATGCCAACTTAAACTCATATAAATGTTTGGCAGGTAGAAATGCTGCTAACAATACAGAAAGTGATCTTGATAAACAAAAAAGCAGCAAAAAAGATGGCCCTACATCAACTACTGATGATCATCATGGTTCATCTCCTGGTGCTATTTCGGATGCTCCATCAGGCATGTTTTCTTCCAAACACAAGTTTAATTGTTACTAATATTTGTATTTATTATGGCAGCAGTTTTGACTTTTCTATGGACCGTATAATTAGATGTTTTTCTGAACTGAATATACCGCACGCCACTAATTGCCAGCTGTTGGGTAGGGAGTTGTTCTTCAGAGTTCATTATATATTAATGGTACAATATAACTATCCTGAATGTAGTTGATCTTTCAGCCAATGATAATAAGGTAGCGGTGGACAACTAGTATTGTATTGCTAATTGGTTGGCTGCCGGGCCAATGCATAGGGTACAAGGGACACATGCCTTTGAGGGAAGGACAATACTGGACTGATTTAAGCCACTTCACTAATTCTTAGTCATAGTATAGAGTTTTCTAGGAAGAGATATTATATTACTTAACTATGAATAATCTGTTCATGCAGAGTGGTAAAGTACATGACGGTACATGCACATTCCACAAACCACACACAGAATTCTTTCTAGCTAATTGAACATACCAATATACCATCATACTTTTTTACAGTCTCTCTTTATCTCGCGTACATGCACATCCTGTAGAAGCCACATCAATCGATGTCTAATATCTTGAATAATCGGACCCCACCTGGAACGGTCACCACTAGAAGCAATAGTGTCTTAAGGCTTAGTAACTTGTTAATGCTTTACTTTATACTTTCATTAATCATTTACAAACCTACTAACCTGCACCGACTTGTTTGTTGCATTGCAGAGCGTACAGCTTTAGATAAGCTGGAAAAAACTTCACAAACAGTGAATGGTGCTAACAGCATTATTGGAGATAGTGCAGTGCTGTCCACTGTCCTCAGTCCCATAAAAAATTGGTTGAGCAATCCTCCAAGTTCCCCGAGGTAGATTTCTAGCTTATGCTTTACTAACATGAGCTATTCAGGTTATTGTTTTATTGTAGAAAAATGAAGAATGGTAATGGCAAACTTGTAGCAATATGGTTGCTATCCACTAAATCCATACAATATCTGAAGAACAGTGTTTATACTTGTATGTGTGATTGTATGCATCCTATCTCTTCATGTGTTACAAATTTTGGCATCATTTTAGTGGTAGGTTCCACTCTATAAGGATTTAAACATTGGGATTGTCCACAGATTTTCTATAGAACAAGGTGTCAAAAAAAATAGATTTTCTATCGAATAGATTATTTGGATGAGGAGATCACACTGTATAACTTACAATTACTCATTCAGAATAAAAATCACTAGCTGTACTGTATCTTTTATTAGATCAGCTGTACGGTGTCTGATTTATTGTCTTTCTAACTACAATTTATGCTTGGTCAACTTTGCAGGGAACTGAATATTGATGGTGCAAATCAGTCTCTCAGAATTGTTAAAAATCTAATTGAAGCTGGGTCTTATCAGTCTTGTGCAGCACTTGATGACATCATCTGTCTATTTCTAGAGTTTACAAGTCTCATTATCAGAATGAAGCTTTCAGGTGCTTACAGCCTTGCAGTGAAGGTATTCACACCAGACATCTTGCAGATTCATATTCACTTGAAATATTATTGACTTTGCCATGTGAAATAGAAGTGCTACCGAAGGAAAACTCCTCGTTCTTTTGACATATATATGAAGAGCATGCTATGCTAATATTAGTTTTGAAAATGTACATGTAACTGTTGAGATGTATTTTATGATATAATTGACATTGTTAAACAATGCTTCTGTTGGCAGTGTCTAGCTATAGCACGGAAGCTACTTGATACGAATGAAGGTGCTGTGCTAAATTCTTATGGCAGACACTGGTCCTCTCTGTGTGATCTTTATTCACAGGTCACACTTTGCCACTCACTTCAGGCTATATTGTCTGATTTTTTTCCTTTTGTCTTGACTAGCTAAGAGTTTTGATCTGCAGATTCTGGTTTCCACTGTTGATCCATCTGGAAGAATATCTCGTGAGTCAACTGCATGTCTTGCTCTGATGTTATCTAGGGCTATCTCTGTGTTGAAAGCGAGCATCTCCTCTGAGAGTCCAAATCCAGTTGAAGAAAGTCTCATCAACATTATAGATCATGCAAGGAAGTCACAGCTACTAGAACTCCTGTGTGAGTGTCTGATAGCTTCAGGTTCAGACATAATATCAGGTTCTACGAACATGGTACCAGCAGCATGTGAGGCATGCAAGGCCATCTGGTATCTCGCTCATGCTGTTGACATTGTGTCCCTTGGTGCACACAATTTTTCATTTCCATTAGCTAGCTCATGGCGACAAGGTCACTCAAAGTTGGATGGTAAAATGCAAGAGCAAGATTCATTACCAGATTCAAACTCCAGCAGTCTGATAAACATATTTGTCAAATCATTTCTGGCTTCACGGCCAATGCAGATTGCAGTTTACCACTGCTTGCATAATGGTTTAGAGTCAGCTATTCATGCTTCTCTTCAGGTAATTCTTCCATGCTTGGGCAAATAAGTCTCTCCATAGGATTCTTTTGAGTACGATCAGTTATCCTTTTTGTAGCCCTAGTGGAATGCTAATAATATAAGGTGAATATTTCGGTTCTAACTCAAACACAATTTGTTCTTCACTTATTTGCACTGTTTCCAGTTAACTACAACTTTGTATCCCATTGCTATCTCTGATTTCATCAACTCACAAGCAACCTCACCTGCCGTTTTTATCTCATATGATTCCACTATGCTACATTCTTGAGACTTCAGATTATGTACTTCTGGTTATCTTCTTGTACATTGAGTAACAATGAAACCAATATGAGCCTGGCTTTCCATTAAGAAAGTACATTTAGTATATTCACATTGATGGAGGTTATACTCTGCTGCTATATTTTTAGTTAATGCAATATACCCAAATTATAGAAATTAAAAAGCTTAAGGTTGTCAGTTGATTATCTCTTTACACCCAGAACTATTGATGGTTGAGCTTATTATATTTTTGTACATTGAAAGTGTAACTTAACTCCAACTTATGATAGTTGAGTTTATTATATTTTTCTAAATGTTGCTTTTCAGCTCATCGCTAGGGCCTGCCTGCTGAATCTGTCTTTCTGTGCTATTATGTGTGGTCCAATGAATTCATCACCGGAGGCCAATGAAATAGAATATGGTGGAGATGGGACAATTGTATCTGATATGTTTTCACTGCTGTCGCTGTGTGGCTCATATTTGAACAAGGAGTCGAAGCAGAACAGTAATCAGAAATGCAAACTGTCCAATCCTCATGCCCTTGTAGTGCACTGTTGTCTTGCATTGGCAACAATAGCAGCGTGTCTGAAGTCGGAGGGGAAATCTTCAGCATCAATTATTTTAACAAGTTCCCACAAGAAACAGCGGTCCCGGCTTTCTGTTCTTGCGCACCTCTCTTCAGCTGATGATACAGTGAAGAGTTGCCTGCAGCCGCACTGTGCAGCTGCAACACTTGCACTGTCAACGCTTATTTCACTTGAAAATGGAGGGCAAACCAGATCTTCCCTATGTGAAACTGCCCTTGCTTTGTTTCCTCGTATGGCAACACTGCACACCTTGCTGAAGCTTTGGCTATCTGATGGAAGTGAGGAACTTTGCAGATATAATGCTGGTTTACTGAATCTGTTTGGCCTTCGTGATGGGAGTATCGGGCTGTTGGAAACTAGATTGAAATGGGGTGGACCATTGGCTGTCGAACAAGCCTGCTCAGTTGGTATCCCACAGCTCCTAATTCGTTTGCTTACCGATGGTTTCTCAAGGGAGCCTTCTGATGGAAAAGAAGTTTCAACACACCGCAGTGGATTATCACCGTTGGGAGTTGCCTGGACTCTTTCAGCTTTATCTCAATGCCTTCCTGGTGGCATTTTCCGTGAAATTTTGTATAAAAGGGAACATCTAAAGCTGTTGACTGACATGCTGTCTGATACGCACCTCAAGGTTTTGGCAGCTTGGACTGGTCTTGGTGGTGGGAAAAAGGGAGTACGGGAACTGATAAATTCAGTTGTTGATATTTTGGCATTCCCATTTGTCGCAGTGCAGAGTTCTCCAAACATGCCATCAACATCGGCATCCATCAATAGTGGTTTTCTCCTCAACATTGGATCACCTGGGGGAAGAATTGGTACTGAGAACAAGGAAATGCTCAAAACTATAGAGCATAATATGCCTCAATACTTTCAAGTTCTCCTAGAGGTCTGACTAACTGACTTTGAACTTGTTCTTGTTCAGAAGTACTCATTTCCATAACCTTTCTCCTTTTCCTGTTCAGGTTGGTGTTCCTGGTTGTATACTTCGCTGTCTTGATTATCTCAATATGGAAGACATATCAAGGCCCTTGGCCATTGTGGCCAAAATGGTGGGCTACCGTCCACTTGCATTGCAGCTTCTAAGAGAAGGTCTTCTCAATCCATCTAGAGTAGCAAAGCTACTCAAAGGTCCTCTTGCTAAGGAGACTTTGCTCGACTTCCTCATGATAGTTTCTGATCTTGCACGCATGTCAAAGGTTCGTCTTTTGTTGGCCTGTTTTGCACATCGAGATATCAAAATTTGCTGGATATGCATTGTGACACACGGGTTATGCTACTGCCTCAGGACTTCTATGAGCCCATCAACAAGGCAGGCATGGTTGAATATTTGAAGAACTTTCTATCAAATGAGGACCCCGATATAAGAGCAAAAGCTTGCAGTGCCATTGGCAACATGTGCCGACACAGTCCCTACTTCTATGGTCCATTTGTAAGACAGGATTTAGTTATCTATTTATTTGCAGATTAAAGTTTAATGGAAGGGATATTTAACCTTGTTATCTGGGAACAGGCAGCAAATAAGGTGATTGAGCTTGTAGTTGACAGGTGTTCTGACCCTGACAAGCGGACGCGGAAGTTTGCATGTTTTGCTGTAAGTTTGTAAACTGGCTTCTGATTGTTGTATTTTTATCTTCATACTGAGATGATAATCCTCAATCCTGTTAATGTATTCGTGATTGATTTTGGAACCTAATTTAGCTGTTGATATTTCAGGTAGGCAATGCTGCTTATCACAATGACAAGCTGTATGAAGAACTCAGACGATCTATACCTCAGCTCACTAAGCTACTTCTTGCTCCTGAGGAAGATAAAACCAAAGGCAATGCTGCAGGGGCCCTGAGTAATCTAGCCAGGAACTCTGATGTACTCTGTGGAGACATTGTATCCCAAGGCGCAATTCAGGTTTGCCACCCCTTGCGTACTGCTCATGATTCATGTTCTGTCATGTCATGTCTTCCAGTCCTTGCACTTTTTACTTTTAGCGTAAAGGGAGGAAACCGACATCCATACTTCATAGATTCTTTTTCTTGATATATGGTGAAGGTACTAAACAGCAATGCCTTTTGGTGCTCGGGTTCCATGAAGCCCGTTTTGTCTTGAAAAATTCAGAAAAACATGATTCAACGTTTAAAAAAACTGAAAAAAATTCCACAGTATCATACGGATGTATACTGCATGTGTGCAAATATTCATGAAGAAATACATTGACGCGCAAGCTACACAAAAAAAGACAAATCGGTGATTTTGAAAATAGTGAACAGTGTCTGCACACACTGCACTATATAAAACCGACGATTTTCACTTTTTTGTGTAGCTTGCGAGTCAATGTATTTTCTCATGAAATTTTACTTGAAATGTGATTTTTGAATGTTTCAAAGAAAAGGGCTCCATGGAGGCTGAGCAAAACGCTTCACTCAGCTACTAATGGGCTATACCCGCATAAGTCAATTACTGTCATCTCAGTGTTTGCAAAAGTGGCAGGTCTGCTATTGCTTCATTCCATCGAGTTCTACTGTATCCGAACATCGTTTTTAAGAAGTTGAATGGATCAGATACATATTTAAAAATTGAAATATATGTATTCGTACCATGTGTCAACAAAACTAACCTAATGCTTTGGTCGTCTATTCAGTGGTAAATTGCCGATTCTTAATTTCTTCAACGGTTGCTCTTTCTGATACTCATCAGACACTCTCATCCCTTGACTTATTGATGTGCAGGCCCTACTGAAGATGGTCAGCAGCTACTCCGCGGTTGCTCTGAGCCCCAGCAGAAAGGATGCTCTGACCGAATCCCCACTAAGAATCGTGCTCTTCGCGCTGCGCAAGATGTGCGACCACACCGTCTGCAGGCTCTTCCTGCGGTCATCCGAGCTGCTCCCGATCATTGTGCACCTCAGGCAGTCGCCTGATCAAACGATCTCCGAGTACGCCTCCGCCATCGCCAGTAAAGCGAACCAAGCTTGACGAGTTTCGCCTGGCAGGCGCACCGCGAGAGGGTCCTATTCTGTAACGTAGCAGTCGTTCAGTTTTGCTGAACAATTCTGCAATCCATTCTGTTTCTGGAATTGTAACTTATTAGAACAGTATCACGGTCCGGCGTACCGAATTGTTCATGTATGTAAGATCTCCCTCTTTTGCCATGTATATATACATATATGCAGCACCAAATCGGTTCAAAAAGTCTCTAATCACATGCCATTTTTTATTTTTAAACAAGAGCTTCCCACACAGATCACATTCGTTTGCAGTTGCACGAGTCGATTGGCGTCAGAAGAGCCAGTGAGGCACCTTCCTCGGCAGCACGCGCTCTTCGATCGTCCTCAAGGTGGGCTTCCATGGCCCGCTGCGCGTCAGCTCCTGGCTCAGGAACACCGGCTGGTGGCCACCGAGCCCGCCCAGCAACGGCGCCGCCTCGTCCCGCTGCTCCTGCGCGCTGACCGGCATCGACCGGCACCACGCAAGCAGCCGCGACGCCGTGAGCGCTCGCCGGGCCTCGTCGGCGGAGACCCTGCCCCTGGTGGCCGGGAGCACGACGTACACCCCGGCACCGTCCAGCAGGTGGTCGGCCGGCAGCGCGGCGACCTTGGCGCCGCCGGCCGCCGCGAGGCGCGCGTCCACGACGAAGTGGCGCGGGTGCTCCACCATGAGCTCGGCCACGGACACGGTCTCGCCCTCGCCCAAAGCCCGGACGCTCCCGTCCGGCAGCACGATCTTCCCGCCGCCGCCCGCGCTCGCCGACACCAGGTTGCCCATGACGGCGGCAGCTCCTGCGAAGTGTGGCTGATGTCGTCTGGCCGAGGAAGAGTGGAAGGCGACGGCGGGTATAAAAACGCTGGCGATTGCGAGGTTCAGTTGGCGTGGAATTTTAAAACCATCGAGGGTTCGGTGTGAACCTGATCTATCGACGGGAGCGAGCCACACCTGCTCCGCTACCTCCAACGTCAATGGCTGGACGGTCACGGCGCGGCGCCGGGACAACGCCGGCGGCGCGGCGACCCATGCACCGTGCGTCCCACGATATATGCTAGTCCTACGTCTGTTCTTCCGTTATACTCGCCGTTTGGTATGGCGAGTGTGCTGACTCGATATTACTCCCTCCGTTCCGAAATAGATGACTCAACTTTGTACTAACTTGTATACAAAGTTGAGTCATCTATTTTGGAATGGAGGGAGTACTTTAGAAAAAAAATGCGTGGAGTAGGAACAGAGATCTTCGGTCACTTGCATTCTTTACGATCCACACGGCTCACTTTCTCTAGATCGTGTTCGTTCATGCTTGCAGTTGCGGCCACAGAACAGATCCAGAAGATATTAAAACTCTATCTAAAATACTGGTTTCTGGATAAAATCACTATTTCCCGCAAAAAAGAAGAAGATAAAATCACTATACAAAATTATCTAGCATAAGACGTCGCACCACCGACAAGCCCACTGCACGTCAGCCACTTCTTCGTCTTCTTGATCTCATCCAACTATCAGGAATAAGCACCGCGGTTTCTGGCGATGGATGTTGGTGCATTAAGCAATGGTTCGCTACATTATCTTTAAGCGATGGATTGGAACTGCATGCAGAGACACCCACTAAGAAGAAAAAAAAAAGAGATGAAAAAGAAGCTTTTCCTCCTGGGTTTTGAACAGGTGGGAGCTTTTGACCCTTTTGATGATGACAATGATGGATATAGTTTTGATGATGATACAGACAAATTACCTAATGATAACATGGATGACATCCAAGATGAAAGCCTCCAAAATGGAGATAATGCTATAGATGAGCTGGACAAGGCTAACCTGATTGTGCAGGGTGGTGGCTCTGCCAAGAAAGTTCAAGCTGAATCTGATTTTCATATATCTGCTTTGTCTGATCGAGACTAGTTTTTCTACACCCCAACTCGGTGCACCCACGCTAGAAAACATAGCAAAACATTTCAAAAAATTCTGAAATTTTGTGGGAATGATCATCAACAAATGTTATGGGCGCTTGCAAAGTTTGGTGGTCAAAAAATATTCGAGGAGCACTGTACAAAAAAGACAAAATCACTGCAAATAAGTTAAAATGTAAGTGCACCGTTTGAGCAGATTTTGTAATTTTGTCCTTTTCATACAGAGTTCCTCGAATGTTATTTAACTACCTAACTTTGCAAGCACCCATAACATTTGTTGATAATCATTCCCACAAAGTTTCAATTTTTTTTGAAATATTTTTCTATGTTTTCTTGCGTGGGTGCACCGAAGGTGGGTGCATCCACTACTTTCCCTTGTCTGATAGTACCCATGAGAAGTTCATCTTGGAATGTTTGGAAAAAAGCCCTTATTGTCTGAATCTTGAGGATATGGAAGCTGTTAATATCTCTACTCCTGTTATCACTGCTTCTAGAGTGGATGGCATCAATGGAAGATCTCAATATAAGAATCTTGAGTAGTGTTCTGAAATGCTGAAGTCTGTGAATTTAGATGACCGTGATGATGATGATATACTGGAAGTGGAAAAATATGTTTTACCCTCTGAGGCAGTGGAGATGATTAGTTCTGGCAGTTTCAAGAGATCCCTTTTGGGATATTTAGATGAGGTGCCTGACAAGAAGAGTCAGCTCACTGTTAGTCCTTCCAAATGGGGATATTTGCTTGTGCAGAGACCTGCTACTAGGAACCATGGGAATGTTAACATCATGGAAAGAGTTGTTTCCTACAAGAGAAAGAAGAACCTACAAGTCTCTGCTACTTGTCAAGGTACATCTTTTGTTGTCCTTAGCAATGTTTCCCTAGCTAGTCAAGTTGATAAAATGAAGTTGGTGATTGGAGATGATGATAGTAGTAAAACTGATATTATTAATGATATGATTGATGATGAGAAGGAGAATTTCTTAGCTTTTGCTATAATCCTTGAAGTAGTTCTTCCTAATAATTTGGATATTAATATGGAATATGATAGAGGTTCCTTCTTAATTTAGTGGGCTGGCATTTTAGGAAAACTCCTCAGTTCCCATCAAAGTTAAACCTTGTGGTTTGTTAGACCCCTTTAAAATCTCTTAATACGATAGATCTCATTTGGAGTATTAGAGGTCTCGGTCAACCTGGTAAATCTCAGTGCCTTTGTGATACTATGTTGAGAGTAATCCCGACTTTATTGGCTTTCAAGAAACTAAGATAAAAATTATTTCTGAAGGTTTCTGTTGGGGAACATAGTAATTTCAAAATTTTCCTACGCACACGCAAGATCATGGTGATGCATAGCAATGAGAGGGGAGAGTGTTGTCCATGTACCCTAGTAGACCGAAAGCGGAAGCGTTAGCACAACGTGGTTGATGTAGTCGTACGTCTTCACGATCCGACCGATCAAGTACCGAACGCACGACACCTCCGAGTTCAGCACACGTTCAACTCGATGACGTCCCTCGAACTCCGATCCAGCCGAGTTTTGAGGGAGAGTTCCGTCAGCACGATGGCGTGGTGACGATGATGATGTTCAACCGATGCAGGGCTTCGCCTAAGCACCACTACGATATTATCGAGGTGGATTATGGCGGAGGGGGGCACCGCACACGGCTAAAAGATCCAAGGGATCAATTGTTGTGTCTAGAGGTGCCCCCCTACCCCCGTATATAAAGGACCAAGGGGGAGGGGGCGGCCAGCCATGGGAGGGCGCGCCAGGGAGGAGTCCTACTCCCATCAGGAGTAGGACTCCCTCCTTTCCTTGTCCAAGTAGGAGAGGGGAAGGAAGGGAGAGAGGAGAGGAAGGAAAGGGGGGGGGGTGGCGCCCCCCCTCCTTGTCCTATTCGGACTAGAGGGGGAGGGGGCGTGCGGCCTGCCCTGGCCGCCCCTCCTCTTCTCCACCTAGGGCCCATGAGACCCATTAACCCCCTGGGGGGTTCCGGTAACCCCCCGGTACTCCGGTATATGTCCGAAACCTCCCGAAACTATTCCGGTGTCCGAACATAGTCATCCAATATACCGATCTTTATGTCTCGACCATTTCGAGACTCCTCGTCATGTCCGTGATCACATCTGGGACTCCGAACTACCTTCGGTACATCAAAACACATAAACTCATAATATAACCGTCATCGAACTTTAAGCGTGCGGACCCTACGGGTTCGAGAACTATGTAGACATGATCGAGACTCGTCTCCGGTCAATAACCAATAGCGGAACCTGGATGCTCATATTGGCTCCCACATATTCTACGAAGATCTTTATCGGTCAAACCGCATAACAACATATGTTGTTCCCTTTGTCATCGGTATGTTACTTGCCCGAGATTCGATCGTCGATATCTCAATACCTAGTTCAATCTCATTACCGACAAGTCTCTTTACTCGTTATGTAATGTATCATCCCGCAACTAACACATTAGCTACATTGCTTGCAAGGCTTATAGTGATGTACATTACCAAGAGGGCCCAGAGATACCTCTCCGACAATCGGAGTGACAAATCCTAATCTCGAAATACGCCAACTCAACATTTACCTTCGGAGACACCTGTAGAGCTCCTTTATAATCATCCAGTTATGTTGTGATGTTTGGTAGCACACAAAGTGTTCCTCTGGTAAACGAGAGTTGCATAATCTCATAGTTGTAGGAACATGTATAAGTCATGAAGAAAGCAATAGCAACATACTAAACGATCAAGTGCTAAGCTAACGAAATGGGTCAAGTCAATCACATCATTCTCCTAATGATGTGATCCCGTTAATAAAATGACAACTCATGTCTATTGTTAGGAAACACAACCATCTTTGATTAACGAGCTAGTCAAGTAGAGGCATACTAGTGACACTATGTTTGTCTATGTATTCACACATGTATTATGTTTCCGGTTAATACAGTTCTAGCATGAATAATAAACATTTATCATGATATAAGGAAATAAATAATAACTTTATTATTGCATCTAGGGCATATTTCCTTCAGTCTCACACTTGCACTAGAGTTAATAATCTAGATTACACAGTAATGATTCTAACACCCATGGAGCCTTGGTGTTGATCATGTTTTGCTCGTGGAAGAAGCTTAGTCAACGGGTCTGCAACATTCAGATCCGTATGTATCTTGGAAATTTCTATGTCTCCCACCTAGACTTGGTCCCGGATGGAATTGAAGCGTCTCTTGATGTGCTTGGTTCTCTTGTGAAATCTGGATTCATTTGCCAAGGCAATTGCACCAGTATTGTCACAAAAGATTTTCATTGGACCCGGCGCACTAGGTATGACACCTAGATCGAATATGAACTCCTTCATCCGGACTCCTTCATTTGTTGCTTCCGAAGCAGCTATGTACTCCGCTTCACATGTAGATCCCGCCACGACGCTTTGTTTAGAACTGCACCAACTGACAGCTCCACCGTTCAATATAAACATGTATCCGGTTTGTGATTTAGAATCGTTTGGATCAGTGTCAAAGCTTGCATCGACGTAACCATTTACGACTAGCTCTTTGTCACCTCCATAAACGAGAAACATATCCTTAGTACTTTTCAGGTATTTCAGGATATTCTTGACCGCTGTCCAGTGATCCACTCCTGGATTACTTTGGTACCTCCCTGCTAAACTTATTGCTAAGCATACATCAGGTCTAGTACACAACATTGCATACATGATAGAGCCTATGGCTGAAGCATAGGGAACATCTTTCATTTTCTCTCTATCTTCTGCTGTGGTCGGGCATTGAGTCTGACTCAACTTCACACCTTGTAATACAGGCAAGAACCCTTTCTTTCCTTGATCCATTTTGAACTTTTTCAAAACTTTATCAAGGTATGTGCTTTGTGAAAGTCCAATTAAGCGTCTTGATCTATCTCTATAGATCTTGATGCCTAATATATAGGGCCATTTGCATTTCTGCCCCTAACTTGAACCACCTACTCAGATTTGCCCCTAATTTCAAAGCATGCTCAAATTTGCCCCTCTACCATTAAGTCACTACTCAGAAATGCCCTTCCGTCTAGTCAAAGGCCTTTGACCGTCAGAGGGCCATGTGTACTGTAGCAGACGGAAAGTGCTACAATATTGGATGGAAAGTGCTACAGTACTATACGGGAGGGCATTTTTGAGTAGTGACTTAACGGCGGAGGGGTAAATTTGAGCATGCTTCAAAATTAGGGACAAATCTAAGTAGTGGGTTCGAGTTAGGGGCACAGATGTAAATGTCCCTAATATATAAGCAGCTTCACCGAGGTCTTTCATTGAAAAACTTTTATTCAAGTATCCTTTTATGCTATCCAGAAATTCTATATCATTTCCAATCAACAATATGTCATCTACATATAATATCAGAAATGCTACAGAGCTCCCACTCACTTTCTTGTAAATACAGGCTTATCCAAAAGTCTGTATAAAACCATATGCTTTGATCACACTATCAAAATGTTATTCCAACTCCAAGAGGCTTGCACCAGTCCATAAATGGATTGCTGGAGCTTGCACGCTTTGTTAGCACTTTTTGGATCAACAAAACCTTCTGGTTGCATCATATACAACTCTTCTTCTAGAAATCCATTCAGGAATGCAATTTTGACATCCATTTGCCATATTTCATAATCATAAAATGCGGCAATTGCTAACATGATTCGGACAGACTTAAGCATCACTACGGGTGAGAAAGTCTCATCGTAGTCAACCCCTTGAACTTGTCGAAAACCTTTCGCAACAAGTCGAGCTTTGTAGACAGTAACATTACCATCAGCGTCAGTCTTCTTCTTGAAGATCCATTTATTCTCGATGGCTTGCTGATCATCGAGCAAGTCAACCAAAGTCCATACTTTGTTCTCATACATGGATCCCATCTCAGATTTCATGACCTCAAGCCATTTTGCGGAATCTGGGCTCATCATCGCTTCCTCATAGTTCGTAGGTTCGCCATGGTCAAGTAACATGACCTCCAGAATAGGATTACCGTACCACTCTGGTGCGGATACTCTGTTTGACCTACGAGGTTCGGTAGTAACTTGATCTGAAGTTTCACGATTAATATCATTAGGTTCCTCACTAATTGGTGTAGTCATCACAGGAACTGGTTTCTGTGATGAACTACTTTCCAATAAGGGAGCATGTACAGTTACCTCATCAAGTTCTACTTTCCTCCCACTCACTTCTTTCGAGAGAAACTCCTTCTCTAGAAAGGATCCAAATTTAGAAACAAAAGTCTTGCCTTCAGATCTGTGATAGAAGGTATACCCAATAGTCTCCTTTGGGTATCCTATGAAGACACATTTCTCCGATTTGGGTCCGAGCTTATCAGATTGAAGTTTTTTCACATAAGCATCGCAGCCCCAAACTTTAAGAAACGACAACTTTGGTTTCTTGCCAAACCACAGTTCATAAGGTGTCGTCTCAACGGATTTTGATGGTGCCCTATTTAACGTGAATGCGGCCGTCTCTAAAGCATAACCCCAAAACGATAGTGGTAAATCAGTAAGAGACATCATAGATCGCACCATATCTAGTAAAGTACGATTACGACGTTCAGACACACCATTACGTTGTGGTGTTCCGGGTGGAGTGAGTTGCGAAACTATTCCGCATTGTTTCAAATGTAAACCAAACTCGTAACTCAAATATTCTCCTCCACGATCAGATCGTAGAAACTTTATTTTCTTGTTACGATGATTTTCCACTTCACTCTGAAATTCTTTGAACTTTTCAAATGTTTCAGACTTATGTTTCATTAAGTAGATATACCCATATCTTCTCAAATCATCTGTGAAGGTGAGAAAATAACGATACCCACCGCGAGCCTCAATGTTCATTGGACCACATACATCAGTATGTATGATTTCCAACAAATCTGTTGCTCGCTCCATAGTTCCTGAGAACGGCGTTTTAGTCATCTTGCCCATGAGGCACGGCTCGCAAGTACGAAGTGATTCATAATCAAGTGATTCCAGAAGTCCATCAGTGTGGAGTTTCTTCATGCGCTTTACACCAATATGACCCAAACGACAGTGCCACAAATAAGTTGCACTATCATCATCAACTCTGCATCTTTTGGCTTCAACATTATGAATATGTGTATCACTACTATCGAGATTCAATAAAGATAGACCACTCTTCAAGGGTTCATGACCATAAAAGATATTACTCATATAAATAGAACAACCATTATTCTCTGATTTAAATGAATAACCGTCTCGCATCAAACAAGATCCAGATATAATGTTCATGCTTAACGCTGGCACCAAATAACAATTATTCAGGTCTAAAACTAATCCCAAAGGTAGATGTAGAGGTAGCGTGCCGACCACGATCACATTGACTTTGGAACCATCTCCCACGCGCATCGTCACCTCGTCCTTAGCTAATCTTCGCTTAATCCATAGTCCCTGTTTCGAGTTGCAAATATTAGCAACAGAACCAGTATCAAATACCCAGGTGCTACTGCGAGCATTAGTAAGGTACACATCAATAACATGTATATCACATATACCTTTGTTCACCTTGCCATCCTTCTTATCCGCCAAATACTTGGGGCAGTTCCGCTTCCAGTGACCAGTCTGCTTGCAGTAGAAGCACTCAGTCTCAGGCTTAGGTCCAGACTTGGGTTTCTTATCTTGAGTAGCAACTTGTTTGCCGTTCTTCTTGAAGTTCCCCTTCTTCTTCCCTTTACCATTTTTCTTGAAACTGGTGGTCTTGTTGATCATCAACACTTGATGCTCCTTTTTGATTTCTACCTCCGCAGCTTTTAGCATTGCGAAGAGCTCGGGAATAGTCTTGTTCATCCCTTGCATATTATAGTTCATCACGAAGCTCTTGTAGCTTGGTGGCAGTGATTGAAGAATTCTGTCAATGACACTATCATCAGGAAGATTAACTCCTAGTTGAATCAAGTGATTGCAATACCCAGACATTTTGAGTATATGTTCACTGACAGAACTGTTCTCCTCCATCTTGCAGCCATAGAACTTATTGGAGACTTCATACCTCTCAATCCGGGCATTTGCTTGAAATATTAACTTCAACTCCTGGAACATCTCATATGCTCCATGACGTTCAAAACATCGTTGAAGTCCCGGTTCTAAGCCGTAAAGCATGGCACACTGAACTATCAAGTAGTCATCAGCTTTCCTCTGCCAGACGTTCTTAACATCGTCAGTTGCATCTGCAGCAGGCCTGGCACCTAGCGGTGCTTCCAGGATGTAATTCTTCTGTGCAGCAATGAGGATAATCCTTAAGTTACAGACCCAGTCCGTGTAATTGCTACCATCATCTTTCAACTTAGCTTTCTCAAGGAACGCATTAAAATTCAACGGAACAACATCACGAGCCATCTATCTACAACAAACATAGACAAGCAAAATACTATCAGGTACTAAGTTCATGATAAATTTAAGTTCAATTAATCATATTACTTAAGAACTCCCACTTAGATAGACATCCCTCTAATCATCTAAGTGATCACGTGATCCAAATCAACTAAACCATGTCCGATCATCACGTGAGATGGCGTAGTTTTCAATGGTGAACATCACTATGTTGATCATATCTACTATATGATTCATGCTCGACCTTTCGGTCTCAGTGTTCTGAGGCCATATATGTATATGCTAGGCTCGTCAAGTTTAACCTAAGTATTCCGCGTGTGCAACTATTTTGCACCCGTTGTATTTGAACGTAGAACCTATCACACCCGATCATCACGTGGTGTCTCAGCATGAAGAACTTTCACAACAGTGCATACTCAGGGAGAACACTTATACCATGAAATTTAGTGAGAGATCATCTTATAATGCTACCATCAATCAAAGCAAAATAAGATGCATAAAGGATAAACATCACACACAATCAATATAAGTGATATGATATGGCCACCATCATCTTGTGCTTGTGATCTCCATCTCTGAAGCACCGTCATGATCACCATCGTCACCGGCGCGACACCTTGATCTCCATCATAGCATCATTGTCGTTATGCCACCTATTACTTCTACGACTATCGCTACCGCTTAGTGATAAAGTAAAGCAATTACAGGGTGATTGCATTGCATACAATAAAGCGACAACCATATGGATCCTGCCAGTTGCCGATAACTTGGTTACAAAACATGATCATCTCATACAATAAAATATAGCATCACGTCTTGACCATATCACATCACAACATGCCCTACAAAAACAAGTTAGACGTCCTCTACATTGTTGTTGCAAGTTTTACGTGGCTGCTACGGGTTGAGCAAGAACCGTTCTTACCTACGCATCAAAACCACAACGATAGTTCGTCAAGTTAGTGCTGTTTTAACCTTCTCAAGGACCGGGCGTAGCCACACTCAGTTCAACTAAAGTTGGAGAAACTGACACCCGCCAGCCACCTATGTGCAAGCACGTCGGTAGAACCAGTCTCGCGTAAGCGTACGCGTAATGTCGGTCCGGACCGCTTCATCCAACAATACCGCTGAACCAAAGTATGACATGCTGGTAAGCAGTATGACTTGTATCGCCCACGACTCACTTGTGTTCTACTCGTGCATATAATCTATGCATAAAACCAGACTCGGATGCCACTGTTGGGGAACGTTGTAATTTTAAAAATTTCCTACGCACACGCAAGATCATGGTGATGCATAGCAACGAGAGGAGAGAGTGTTCTTCACGTACCCTCGTAGACCGAAAGAGGAAGTGTTAGCACAACGCAGTTGATGTAGTCATACGTCTTCACGATCCGACCGATCAAGTATCGAACGCACGACACCTCCGAGTTCAGCACACGTTCAGCTCGATGACGTCCCTCGAACTCCAATCCAGCCGAGCTTTGAGGGAGAGTTCCGTCAGCACGACGGCGTGGTATGATGATGATGTTCTACCAACGCAGGGCTTCGCCTAAGCACCACTACGATGTTATCGTGGTGGATTATGGTGGAGGGGGGCACCGCACACAGCTAAAAGATCCAAGGGATCAATTGTTGTGTCTAGAGGTGCCACCCTGCCCCCGTATATAAAGGACCAAGGGGGAGGGGGCGTCCGGCTATGGGAGGGCGCGCCAGGGAGGAGTCCTACTCCCACCAGGAGTAGGACTCCTCCTTTCCTAGTCCAAGTAGGAGAGGTGAAGGAAGGGAGAGAGGAGAGGAAAGAAAGGGGGGGCGCCGCCCCCCTCCTTGTCGTATTCGGACTAGAGGGGGACGGGGCGCGCGGCCTGCCCTGGCCGCCCCTCCTCTTCTCCACCTAGGGCCCATGAGTCCCATTAACCCCCCGGTACTCCGGTATATGTCCGAAACCTCCCGATACTATTCCGCTGTCCGAACATAGTCATCCAATATATCGATCTTTATGCCTCGACCATTTCGAGACTCCTCGTCATGTCCATGATCACATCCGGGACTCCGAACTACCTTCGGTACATCAAAACACATAAACTCATAATATAACTGTCATCGAACTTTAAGCGTGCGGACCCTACGGGTTCGAGAACTATGTAGACATGACTGAGACTCGTCTCCGGTCAGTAACCAATAGTGGAACCTGGATGCTCATATTGGCTCCCACATATTCTATGAAGATCTTTATCGGTCAAACCGCATAACAACATACGTTGTTCCCTTTGTCATCGGTATGTTACTTGCCCGAGATTCAATCGTCGGTATCTCAATACCTAGTTCAATCTCATTACCGACAAGTCTGTTTACTCGTTATGTAATGTATCATCCCGCAACTAACACATTAGCTACATTGCTTGCAAGGCTTATAGTGATGTACATTACTGAGAGGGCCCAGAGATACCTCTCCGACAATCGGAGTGACAAATCCTAATCTCGATATATGCCAACTCAACATATACGTTTGGAGACACCTGTAGAGCTCCTTTATAATCACCCAGTTACGTTGTGACGTTTGGTAGCACCCAAAGTGTTCCTCCGGTAAACTGGAGTTACATAATCTCATAGTTGTAGGAACATGTATAAGTCATGAAGAAAGCAATAGCAACATACTAAACGATCAAGTGCTAAGCTAACAAAATGGGTCAAGTCAATCACATCATTCTCCTAAGGATGTGATCCCGTTAATCAAATGACAACTCATGTCTATGGTTAGGAAACACAACCATCTTTGATTAATGAGCTAGTCAAGTAGAGGCATACTAGTGACACTATGTTTGTCTATGTGCATGAATAATAAACATTTATCATGATATAAGGAAATAAATAATAACTTTATTATTGCCTCTAGGGCATATTTCCTTCAGTTTCCTGAAAGCCATTGATAAAAACTGTCCGTTCAATTGTAGTTCCTTCCTCGTGTCAATACTACTAGGGGGATTTGAGTTGGGCGACATGTTTGAAGTCATTGGTTTTTCCAATAAATCTTCTGATGTGATTTCTACTGTGAAAAACAGATAATGTATCTGGTGCCCCAGTGCTTATGGTGCTACCAGTGCACCGGATGCCCATAGCGCATTTACAAATATTCAAAAAAAAAATTCAAAGAGAAAAGCACATTCACACAACATCGGTCTATGTTGTTGCAAAATTTCAAATCAAAATTCGAAGTATTGCTTGAGGTACAAAAACAACAAATTCGACATTGAATAGTACATAATATAAATTGAGCTTTAGATTTGGCCCATTATAAAATTGATGTAAAAAATTTCATTTTTGTCGTGCAATGTTTCAAATTTTGTGACAATATATATTGATGTTGTGTCAATGTGCTAGATTTTTCTAGACTTTTAAAAATATTTTAAAATATGCTACAATGTCCGGTGCACTGGCAACACCACAAGCATCGGTGCACCAGGTACATTCCCGTGAAAAACAAGTGTGATGGTTTTGTATGGCATTTATTTATTGTTTATGGTACTGCTTACCGTGAGTTCAAAATGGATTTCTTTGCCAAGCTTCATGATATTATGGAGCAAGCTTCTTATCCTGTCCTTCTAAGAGGGTGATTTTAATTTGGCCAGAAGTGATAATGGTAATAGCAATGGTTCTGTTAATCATTAGTACACTTTCCTTTTTAATGACCGGATTCATAGAGGTGGCTTGATGGAGAATTATGTCGGTTCACTTGGTCTAATCATCAGGAGGATCCCATTGTTTGTTGTGCTAGATTGAGTCCTCACTTGTGTGAGTTTGGATGCTCATTTCCCTTTATCTTATTTAGTGGCCTTACTTAGAGTGGGGACTGATCACACTCCCCTAGTGTTAGATACTGGTGCTAGGAAAATTTCCTCTCCAGAAATATTTGGATTTGAGAAATGGTGGCTTTCTTAGCCTGGTTTTAAGGAATTAGTTCATGATGTTTGGAACACCGCAACTTGTTGCACCTCTACTATCGAGATTTTACAATTTAAAGTTAGGCTTCTTAGGAAAAAAAGTGAAAGGTTGGAGTATCTCTACTCCTAATGGAGCAGTTCGTACGCTGTTTCGTTCGTTCATTACTCCTCTCCCATCGATCAAAGAAACAACCCCTCCCTCGATATGGTTTTTCTTACACCGATTTTTTACCATACAAAACCACCGGTTTTGTAGCCCACGACCTTGATACATCTCTGTCATATCTACTTTTCCTAACGCTTTTCCTCTTGTTTTAGACTCTAATTTGCATGAAACTAACCCGGACTGACGCTGCTTTCAATAGAACAACCATCGTGTTGTTTTTGTGCAGAAATAAAAGTTCTCAGATTGGAATGAAATTTTGCGAGGATTTTTATACAATAAAAGAGAATTACTGGAGCCAAGAACCACCGGAGGGGGGCACCTGGGTGGCACAACCCACCAGGGCGTTCCCCCTCCTGACGCGCTCAGGTGGGTTGTCCCCACCTGGTGGCCCCGCATGCCTCAACCCTGATACTATAAAATCACATTTTTGGAGAAAAAATAAGAGAGGAAGAATTATCGCATTTCACGAGACGGAGCCACCACCACCTCCTGTTCTTCATCGGTAGGCCAGATCTGGAGTTCGTTTGGGGCTCTGAAGAGGGGGATTTTCGATCTTCATCATCACCAACCCTTCTCCATCGCCAATTCCATGATGCTCACCACCGGGAGTGAGTAATTCCTTTGTAGGCTCGCTGATCTGTGAGGAGTTAGATGAGGTTCACCATGTAATCGAGTTAGTTTTGTTAGAGCTTGATCCCTAGTATCCATTATGTTCCGAGATTGATGTTTTTTTGAAAGTTGAACAGTAGGAAAGGCTCCTACTGCATGTATATTAAAGAATACTCAAATAGTTACATGTACAATGTGGGGGGGGGGGACCCAACTGGTGGGTATATACTGGGGTGAGTGAGGTAAAGCTATCCTATAACAAAGTGATCAAAAATAGCCTACATGATCCCCTCCAAAATGGGAGTCACTACTTGTGCTTTATGAGCAGGGACTCTGTGTTGAATATTGGCAAAATCTTCCCTGAACCTCCTTTTCCAAGATGACATGGTGGGGCCTACTTGTCTGAAGTAATTGTTATTGCGTTCCTTCCAGAGACTCCAAGCAGACACTAGAAAAATGTCCATGATCATTTTGTGTGGGTGAAGGCTTATCATCTGCTTGAGTAGCTCAAGTCTGTTGCCATGTGGGGGCCAAGTGATGTGAAGTGTGACCCAGCAAGCCTTGTTGAAATCACAATGAAAGAACAGATGTTCCACTGTCTCGTCCACATGTTGGCCACACAGCAGGAAGTTGAGGTTGTCCCCAATGTTATAGTGACGTCTTTTCAGCATGTTTCTGGTGTTTAGACGACCAGACAGCAAAAACCAGCCGAACACCTTGATTCCGGGTATACATTTGGACTTCCATAGTGTTGGGGAACGTAGTAATTTCAAAAAAAAATTCCTACGCACACGCAAGATCATGGTGATGCATAGCAACGAGCAGGGAGAGTGAGTCCACGTACCCTCGTAGACCGAAAGCGGAAGCGTTAGCACAACACGCTTGATGTAGTCGTATGTCTTCACGATCCAACTGATCCAAGTACCAAACATACGGCACCTCCGAGTTCAGCAAACGTTCAGCTCGATGACGTCCCGTGAACTCCGATCCAACAGAGCTTCACGGGAGAGTTCCGACAGCATGACGACGTGATGACGGTGATGATGTTGCTACCGACGCAGGGCTTCGCCTAAGCACCGCTACGATATGACCGAGGTGGAATATGGTGGAGGGGGGCACCGCATGCGGCTGGGAGAGATCAACAGATCAACTTGTGTGTCATGGGGTGCCCCTAGCCTTAGTATATAAAGGAGGAGAGGAGGGGAGGGGCCGGCCCTCTCTATGGCGCGCCCTGGGGAGTCCTACTCCCACCGGGAGTAGGATTCCCCCCCTTCCATGTAGTAGGAGTAGGAGTCAAGGAAAGGGAAGAGAGAAGAGAAGGAAGGAGGGGGCGCCGCCCCTCCCCCTAGTCCAATTCGGACTAGGCCTTGGGGGGGGGGGGGCGCAGCCTGCCTCTCTCTCTCTCTCCCTTAAAGCCCAATAAGGCCCATATACTCCCCGATGAATTCCCGTAACTCTCCGGTACTCCGATAAATACCCGAATCACTCGGAACCTTTCCAGTGTTCAAATATAGTCATCCAATATATCTATCTTTACGTCTCGACCATTTCTAGACTCGTCGTCATGTGCCCGATCTCATCCGGTACTCCGAACTACCTTCGGTACATCAAAACACAAAAACTCATAATACCGATCGTCACCGAACTTTAAGCGTGTGGACCCTACGGGTTCGAGAACTATGCAGACATGACCGAGACACGTCTCCGGTCAATAACCAATAACGGAACCTGGATGCTCATATTGGTTCCCACATATTCTACAAAGATCTTTATCGATCAAACCGCATAACTACATACGTTGTTCCCTTTGTCATCGGTATGTTACTTGCCCGAGATTCGATCGTCGGTATCTCAATACCTAGTTCAATCTCGTTACCGGCAAGTCTCTTTACTCGTTACGTAATACATCATCCCGCAACTAACTCATTAGTCACATTGCTTGCAAGGCTAATAGTGATGTGCATTACCGAGAGGGCCCAGAGATACCTCTCCGACAATCGGAGTGACAAATCCTAATCTTGAAATACGTTAACTCAACAAGTACCTTTGGGGACACCTATAGAGCACCTTTATAATCATCCAGTTACGTTGTGACGTTTGGTTGCACACAAAGTGTTCCTCCGGTAAACGGGAGTTGCATAATCTCATAGTCATAGGAACATGTATAAGTCATGAGAAAGCAATAGCAACATACTAAACGATCAAGTGCTAAGCCAACGGAATGGGTCAAGTCAATCACATCATTCTCCTAATGATATGATCCTGTTAATCAAATGACAACTCATGTCTATGGTTAGGAAACTTAACCATCTTTGATTTAACGAGCTAGTCAAGTAGAGGCATACTAGTGACACTTTGTTTGTCTATGTATTCACACATGTACTAAGTTTCCGGTTAATACAATTCTAGCATGAATAACAAACATTTATCATGAAATAAGGAAATAAATAATAACTTTATTATTGCCTCTAGGGCATATTTCCTTCAGTCTCCCACTTGCACTAGAGTCAATAATCTAGTTCACATCACCATGTGATTTAACACCAATATTCACATCTGTATGTGATTAACACCCATAGTTCACATTGTCATGTGACCAACACCCGAAGGGTTTACTAGAGTCAATAATCTAGGTCACATCGCTATGTGATTAGCACCCAAAGAGTACTAAGGTGTGATCATGTTTTGCTTGTGAGAGAAGTTTAGTCAATGGGTCTGTCTTATTCAGAGTCGTAGGTATTTTGCAAATATTCTGTGTCTATAATGCTCTGCACGGAGCTGCTCTAGCTAATTGCTCCCGCTTTCAATATGTATCCAGATTGAGACTTAGAGTCTTCTGGATCGATGTAAAAGCTTGCACCGATGTAACTCTTTATGACAAACTCTTTTATCACCTCCATAATCGAGAAACATTTCCTTAGTCCTCACTAAGGGTATTCTTGACCGCTGTCCAGTGATCTACTTCTAGATCAAAAATTGTACTCCCTTGCCAAATACAGAGCAAGGTATACAATAGGTCTGGTACACAACATATCATACTTTATAGAATGTATGACTGAGGCATAGGGAATGACTTTTCATTCTCTTTCTATTTTCTACCAAGGTCGGGTATTGAGTCTTACTCAACTTCACACCTTGTAACACAGGCAAGAACTCCTTCTTTGACTGTTTCATTTTGAACTACTTCAAAATCAAGGTATGTACTCATTGAAAAATCTTATCAAGCGTCTTGATCTATCTCTATAGATCCTGATGCTCAGTGTGTAAGCAGCTTCACCGAGGTCTTTCTTTGAAAACCTCTTATTCAAGTATCCTTTTATACTATCCAAAATTTCTATATCATTTCCAATCAACAATATGTCATCTACATATAGTTTTAGAAATGCTACAGAGCTCCCACTCACTTTCTTGTAAATACAGTTCTTCTCCAAAAGTCTGTATAAAACCATATGCTTTGATCAACTCATCAAAGCGTATATTCCAACTCCGAGATTCTTGCACCAGTCCATAGATGGATCGCCGGAGCTTGCACATTTTGTTAGCACCTTTAGGGTTGACAAAACCTTCTGGTTGCATCATATACAACTCTTCTTTAATAAATCCATTAAGGAATGTAGTTTTGACATCCATTTGCCAGACTTCATAAAATGTGGCAATTGCTAACATGATTCGGACAGACTTTAAGCATCGATACGAGTGAGAAAAAACTCATCATAGTCAACATCTTGAACTTTGTCAAAAACCCGTTTTGACAAGTCTAGCTTTGTAGATAGTAACACTACTATCAGTGTCTGTCTTCCTCTTGAAGATCCATTTATTTTCTATGTCTTGCCGATCATCGGGCAAGTCCACCAAAGTCCACACTTTGTTCTAATACATGGATCCCATCTCAGATTTCATGGCCTCAAGCCATTTCGCGGAATCTGGGCTCATCATCGCTTCCTCATAGTTCGTAAGTTCATCATGGTCTAGTAACATGACTTCCAGAATAGGATTACCGTACCACTCTGGTGCGGATTTGTATTCTAGAAGATCTACGATGTTCGGTAGTAACTTGATCTGAAGTTTCATGATCATCATCATTAGCTTCCTCCCTAATTGGTGTAGGAATCATTGAGACTAATTTCTATGATGAACTACTTTCCAATTCGGGAGAAGGTACAATTGCCTTATCAAGCTCTACTTTCCTCCCACTCACTTCTTTCGAGAGAAACTCCTTCTCTAGAAAGACTCCATCTTTGAATATCTTGCCTTCGGATCTATGATAGAAGGTGTACCCAATAGTTTCCTTTGGGTATTCTATGAAGACGCACTCCTCCGATTTGGGTTTGAGCTTATCAGGTTGAAACTTTTTCGCATAAGCATTGCAGCTCCAAACTTTAAGAAACGACAACTTTGGTTTCTTGCCAAACCACAGTTCATAAGGCGTCGTCTCAACGGATTTTGATGGTGCCCTACTTAACATGAATGCAGCTGTCTCTAATGCATAACCCCAAAACGATAGTGGTAAATCAGTAAGATACATCATAGATCACACCATATCCAATAAAGTGCGGTTACGATGTTCGGACACACCATTACGCTGTGGTGTTCCATGTGGTGTGAATTGTGAAACTATTCCACATTGTTTTTAAATGAAGGCCAAACTCGTAACTCAAATATTCTCCTCTACGATCAGATTGTAGAAACTTTATTATCTTGTTATGATGATTCTCCACTTCACTCTGAAATTCTTTGAACTTTTCAAATGTTTCAGACTTGTGCTTCATTAAGTAGATATACTCATATCTGCTCAAATCATCTGTGAAGGTAATAAAATAACGATACCCGCCACGAGCATCAACACTCATTGGACTGCATACATCGGTATGTATCATTTCCAACAAGTCAGTAGCTCGTTCCATTGTTCCGAAGAACGGAGTTTTAGTCATATTGCCCAAAAGGCACGGTTCGCAAGCATCAAATGATTCATAACCAAGTGATTCCAAAAATCCATATTTTTGAAGTTTCTTCATGCGCTTTACACCGATATGACCCAAACGACAGTGCCACAAATAAGTTGCACTATCATTATCAACTTTGCATCTTTTGGCATCAATATTATGAATATGTGTATCACTACTATCGAGATCCAACAAACTATTTTTATTGGGTGTATGACCATCGAAGGTTTTATTCATGTAAACAGAACAACAATTATTCTCTGACTTTAAAATAATAACTGTATTGCAATAAACATGATCAAATCATATTTATGCTCAATGCAAACGCCAAATAACATTTATTTAGGTTTAACACTAATCCCGAAAGTATAGGGAGTGTGCTATGATGATCATATCAATCTTGGAACCACTTCCAACACACATCATCACTTCTCCCTCAACTAGTCTCTGTTTATTCTGTAACTCCTATTTTGAGTTACTAATATTTAGCAACCGAACAAGTATCAAATACCCAGGGGGTACTATAAACACTAGTAAGGTACACATCAATAACCTGTATATCAAATATACTCTTGTTCACTTTTCCATCCTTCTTATCCACCAAATATTCAGGGCATTTCTGTTTCTAGTGACCATTTCCTTTGCAGTAGAAGCACTCAGTTTTAGTCTTTGGTCCAGCTTTGGGATTCTTCACGGGAGTGACAACTTGCTTGCCATTGTACATGAAGTTCTGAAAGTGCGTTATGTCGACTAGAGGGGGGGGGGTGAATAGGCGATATTTATGAATTCTTCACTGAGGAATTTGCCGGTGAGGAAATTCCTTAGCGAAGAACTATTAGCAGCGGAATAAGTACTCAGAAGTAAGCATAACAGAATACAAGCATGGTCATCATGATGAAATGAAGACTAGCACAGAGTACAGAAAGCGTAATCACAGGATAACACAAGATGAAGACAAACAGACTGAAGAAATTGAACTGAGGAAATTGAGAAAGTCTTCAGTCAAAGTCTTCAAACACAGATATGAACAAACACTCAACACAGTAATGAGGAAATGAAAGGGTTGAGGAAATAGAACCAGTTAGGTTGGTGAAGACAATGATTTGGTAGACCAGTTCCAACTGCTGTCTCAGTTGTACGTCTGGTTGGAGCGGCTGAGTATTTAAACTCGAGGACACGCAGTCCCGGACACCCAGTCTCTGAGCACGCAGCTCAGGACACCCAGTCCTCACCGTATTCTCCTTGAACTAAGATCACGCAGATCTCGTCCAATCACTCATGGTAAGTCTTCAGGCGACTTCCAAACCTTCACATACTTGGTCACTCGGCAATCCACAATTCCTCTTGGATGCTCTAGACCTTGACGCCTAACTGTCTGGAAGAAGCACAGTCTTCAAAGGTAACAAGCGTCGGATCCACGCAGGATCAATTTCTTCAGTGATGCTCAATCACTTTGGGTTTGGAGGTGTTTGGGTTTTTGGGATTTTCCTCACTCGATGATTTTCGCTCAAAGTCCTCGGAGGATGGGTTGCTCTCAAATGACAAGTGTCAAGTTCTCTCGGAGCAGACAACCAGCTAGTGGTTGTAGGGGGCGGCTATTTATAGCCTAGGGAGCAGCCCGACATGATAAGACATAAATGCCCCTCAATGATATGACCGTTAGGTGGATAAGATATTTTGGGACAGCTGGCGCGCAGCACAGCAACGGTCGGAAATTTGACTCTCAAATTCCTCAGGGCTATCATGTTCCTCACTGTGTAGGCAATCCGCACTGGCGAATTCCTAACTCCTCAGTCAGAGCAAATTCATCATCGACCAGAAGAACTTCGTCTCTGTCACTAAAGAAAGTGACTGAACTGTATGAGATTTCCAAAGGCTTCACTCGAAGGGATTGGTAGGTGTAGGATTTTGAGTTGAGCATCACATGGACATTTTTCCTTAGTATTTCCTCGACCCCCTTTAACAGTACGGTGTTTCCTATGACTCAAGAAAGAGAAAAACCAAACTATGAAAACGAAAGTCTTCAAGCTTCATATTCCTCGCATGAATATCAAGTCTTCACGGATACACCAATTTCTTCATTTTCAAAGTCTTCAGAAAGTCTTCAGAATATCAAAGTCTTCAGTTGAAGAACTTCATTTTTAGGGGTCGACTTTCTCTGTAAATATCAAACTCCTCATAGACTTATAGACCTGTGTATACTCACAAACGCATTAGTCCCTTAACCTATAAGTCTTCAATACACCAAAATCACTAAGGGGCACTAGATGCACTTACAATCTCCCCCTTTTTGGTGATTGATGACAACATAGGTTATGTTTTCAACGGGGATAACCATATGAAGTGTATACACTGATATTGAGGAATTTGATTACAAGATATAGTAGAACTCCCCCTGAAGATGTGCATAGTGAGGAATTTGATTTTGAAGCAATGCACACTTGAAGAGTTAAATCATGGAGATCTCCCCCTATATCTTGTAATTCATACACGCATTTGATATATAATATGAAGAATTTGAAATGCATGATGAAATATGATGCCTGATGAGATTCAGCATGCGTGCAATGTCATTAACGAGGAATAAGCATGCAAAGCATAATGCAACAAAAGTATCAGCGCACCATCGGGTTTAAGATTACAACTCGATCCAAATAAAAGTTTCTGAAGAACAAGAGTTGTAACTTAAAAAAATGCCCTTAATATAAACCCGCTTGAAGACTAACTCAGATTTCTCCCCCTTTGTCATCAAATGACCAAAAGGATCGAAACTGAGGACTAACGCCCCTGAAGAATATCAAGTTGATGGAGGAGCGCCAGCGTTGTTGGGGTTGTTTGTTGTAGCAGGGCCTGCCGCAGTGTCGTCCAAATCTTCATACTCATCAGTCTCGCGTGATGAAGAATAGGAGCTGGCCACCAAGGAAGGAACTTTGACCTTCTTGAATTTCTTCGGTGCAGGTGCAGACCAGTCAAATTCTTCCTTGAGACCCATTTTCTTCAAATCTGCAGCGCTGTAGACATGAGAGAGAACAGCCCAGGTACGGTTGAAGGTTTCATGGAGGTAGTATTGGTTTTTCTTCACTGCATTGTGTGTTGAGGTCATGTTGTGAAGAATTGAACCAAACTGACGCTTTACCCAGTTATGATTGCGATCAACCTTCTGATGAAGACTGAGGAGTAACTCACGATCAGTCATCACCCTAGGTGCTGTGGCTTGAGGATTTTGCTTGGCTGAGGTATTTGCGGCAGAGTCATGTGTGGCAGAATCGTCATTGGTAGAGTAAGATGCAGCCTTGCGAAATTGACCATCCAATGGACGAATGCCTTCATCGATCACAGCAGCGGCCTTGCCTTTATCATCAGCTGATGAAACTATCCGTTTGAGGACTTCAATGGGAGGCAAGTAGCTACCGTGGTTCAGAGTGTCAGCTTTGTAATTCAGTGAAGATCTTGCCCTGATGAATCTCATAATCCAAGGAGCATAGGGCTTCTGCTCGAATGGTGACATAGCAATATTGGCCAGAGTCCTCATGAAGAAATCATGGAAGTTGACTGGAACGCCATGAATGATGTTGAAGAGCATATTCTTCATGATGCCAACGACTTCTGCATCATTTGAGTCGTGGCCTTTGATAGGACTCATTGTCTTCGTCAGAATTCGATAGACAGTCCGAGGCACATAGAGTAATTCCTTGACGAGAAATTTGGTTCGTGGGCCCTGCCTTGGCTTCAAAGGCTTCATCAGTACTTGCATATAGTGATCTGACAGTTCTGGTTCATTGTAGATGCAACGAGCACCATCAAGTGGAGGACTGAGAGGAAGGACACAAAGCAATTCAGTTGTTGGTGCCTTGTAGTGAGTGTTTTCAGACATCCAGTCCAACACCCATGAGTTCACGTCATCAGCGTCTCCGGTGATGTGCAAAGTTGCATAGAATTGAAGAATGAGTTCTTCATTCCAGTCACAGATATCAATGCAGAAATTTAGAAGTCCTGCGTCGTGAAGAACACTGAGGACTGGCTCAAAGCCGGGCAGAGATTCCATGTCCACATGAGGAATATGTGCATGATCGAAGACTTTGTCTTTGGCGAAAAGCACTGAGGAATAGAAATTGGCTTGGCTGGCAGTCCAGAAACGCCTCTTCCTTATGCGAGCAGAATCATATGGATTATAGTCTGTGAAGAATACGTGCTCGGCAAAGAAATCTTCAGCCTTGAACTTTTGTTTGCTTGAGAACGGATCCTTTGGCTTTGGCAGAGGGGTGTCAGTGAGTTGCATTACTACCTCAGGAATCGCGAGCTCAGGTTCTTCAGGCTGAGGAATTTCTTGTTCCTCAATAGGTGTAGTCTGAGGATCAGCAGCAGCAGGTTCATCAGCACTAGTGGCTGGAATTTCTTCATGGACAGATGTCGTGGGATGAGTTTCTTCAGAGCCCATTTGAACTGTTGGTGCAGGGGACTGAGGTATCTGTTGGAGTGGGGTGAAGAGTGGAGAATTTGGATGCTGACTTTCCCAAAAGTCATCGTTCATCACAGGTGTGGTGCAGCCAATATCCACATCTTCATCTTCAATTTCCTCAACACCAGCCTCTTCAGATGTGAACTGAGGCATAGGTGAGGAAATGATTGGCATTGAAGGGATTGCGTCCACTTCAATTTCTTCATCAATCTGCTCTGACGAAGCAGCAGAATTATTTTCTTCATCAGATCCGCTTGGGATCTTATAGTCTTCTGCAAAAGGAACAAGGTCCTTTGATGGCATGGAGGAAATCGGAACAACATCAATTGGATTTTCGAGTGAGCTGGTCATTGGCTTCATTTTCTTCGCAGCCGAAGAATTTGATGCAGCGGATGCCTTCCTTTTCTTCACTGCAGCTCGCTCTGCAGCCTTGGTCTTCTTCACATCGAATGCACATGGAAGAATTGGAGTTGGTGTAGGCGCGGATGGAGCTGAGGAATCTGGTTGATTTTCTTCAGGTGCAACTGATGCAGTTGCCCTGATCACTTCAGTTTCTTCAGGCGCACCACTAGTGGATGCCCTGGCAATTTCTTCAGCGGCTGGAATTTCTTCACCAGCCCTGGAACGAGCTTGTTCATCAGCAGGCTAAAAGTCATCAGCGGTGCTGGCATGTTCTTTAGCAGGCTGAGCAGAGTCTGCAGCCTGAAGATTTTCTTGTTGCGATGGGGCTGCAACATTCGTGAATTTCTTCGTCAGATTGATGAATCTCACTTTAGCTCCCTGTCAATCAGCATAGTAAGCATCAAAGTCTTTGCTGAGGGCTTGAATTTCAGATTGAGCCTGGAGAAGTTCCTCAGGTGTCATTCTGACAACGTTTTTCTTCAGGAGCTTCTCCTTTCTGTATTGAGATTTCTTGATCTCTCTTGCCTTCTCAAACTTCCATTTCTCTTCAGTGATGAAATGGGACAACATATGACTCTGTCCAGGAGTCAGATGAAAATCAGGCATTGGTGTGTTCGGATCCTTGTGGCAGAGATCAATGTAATCGAGGATTTTCCTCGGATCCAACAGCAGTGGCACATATGTGCCTTTGGCTCTAGCGGCCTTCACCTGTCTGTCTCTGATGATTTCTGCAAGTTCTTCATCAGACGCTTCATCATTAGAAGGCACATGGAATACGACCTGTTTCTTCTTTGGACTTGGCCGAGGACCTCGTCCAGTTGTTGCTTTGGTCTTCATCAGTGTCGGGCCAGATGATGAAATTGGTGCAGCTGAGGAACTTGCGGAAACACCAGATGCAATCGAGAAACCAGCAGTCCTTTGACATGTAGCCAGATGCACAGGAGCTGAGGACTTTGAAGGAGCTGTTGAGGACTTTGGTGGAGCTGTGGCAGTGTGAGGAATTTGCCGTGAGGGCATTGCTGAGGAACTGGGCCGTGAGGGCGCTGTTGGTGAAGCACTTGGCTTACGAGCAGGCTTCTTTGGCATGGATTTCCTTGTTTTGACCGAGGCCTCAGCAGCAGTAGCAGTGGCAGAATCCTCATTGAATTTCTTCACTGCCTCCTTGGCCTGTCTTGCCAATTTTGCTTGGCGCTTAGCCCATTCTTCAGGAAAGTCCTCACCACGTTTGATGCTTGTGGGGTCAGCTACTTGGCCAGGTGCCAATGGAGCTCTTGGGCATGGAGGATTGAGGGCGAATTTCTTCATGTACTTTGGAGTCACATATCTGTATTCCCTCCATTCCCTTGCCCATCTCCGTTCAATCTTCTGAATGCGCACCTTGCGCTGATTTTTATTTTCTTTGCCAAATTTTGCTTCATCAGGTGTGCAATAGTCAACATAAATTTCCTCAGGGATTTCAAAAGCAGTCATAACTTCAGGTTTCTTTCCTCCTTTCTGCGGCTTCTTACCATCTGCCATATTCTTCAGTTGAGGAGTTTGAACAATCGAGTTTTCTGAAGAAGTATGCAGTTTTTCTTTGAGGAATGCTGCAAATGAGTTAAGTTGATGAGAACCTAGTGATTCAGTAGCAGACATGAGTACCTGTGAACAGAGTACAGGTGCGAGGAATTTTGGAGAGGTCATATGCGTTCTCAGAAGGTCTTTTGAAAAGAACAAGTTTTGAGGAATTTGACTAGATGAGCCTTGAGGAATTTCACTAAGCGTTCTTTGTCTTAGGTTCCAGAGTTGTACAGATTGAAAATCCACACAATTGAGGAATCTTGAAGAAAAATGATGCTTAGAGAAACTAATCAAGAGCATATAACGTGTGAGGTGTTCATGTGTGTGAAGATTTGAAGAATAAACACCTTTGAAGATTTTCAGGAAAGCTTGAGAATCAAGGCGAGTAATAAAAGTAACTTTTAATTACCCGAAGTGAAGAACACGACGAATTGAGAAGAACAGATGGGAAGTTCGTCAGGTTAGATCTTCCTTTCCCTAACTCGGCGGAGGAAGACAGCTACGGCGGCGGCGGAGTGAAGATTTCCGCGGTCGGCGCGAGTACGATGGCGACGAGGTCGAGGCAGCGAAGCTCTTCCTCACCGGCGATGATGGAGTAGCAGCGGCGCTAGGGTTTGAGGAGCTCAAGCAAGAGAGAGAACGGTCGAGCGGAGTAAATGAAGTGAGGAAGGGGAGAGGGGTATTTATAGACACGGTGAAAAACTGTTCGCCCGAAGATTTAGGACGAACGTGCCCCTGCCCTTTCTCCTTCACGCGACAGGTGTCACCCACGTACCGTGTAGTGTAGATCGTGTACGATCGTGGGTGAATAGAATAATGCATCATGGGACGCGGAACAGTTTGTGCGGCAAAACCGAAAATTTGGATAAGATTTGTTTTAAAGTTTCGTTCGCAATTTCTTCAGCTGACAAGGACACAGTGAAGATTTTGAACGAGTTTCAAATAGAATGCACATGAAGAATTTGTGAATAGATTGGGTTGAGTATAGCATAGAGGGGGAAGGGTCCGATCACATTCACTTAGCAGAAGAAGCAACTTGAAGAATTAGCTATAAGTGAATGCTGTAGAGGACATAAACTTATATATATATATAGCCAATGAAGAAAAACGAAGGAAAGAGTGAAGATTTTGAAAAGTTGAAGAATTTGAAAAACTGAAGAATTTCAAAAACTAAGGAAAAACTCAAATTGAAGATTTTCAACTTTTTGTGGTGGCGTGACCCACCGTATAAGAATGATGATTTCAGACACCGCGTACAATTGTTGTAGGGTTCTGAGAATCAAATTCTTCATTAATTTCTTCACACTTAGAGTGTTATTCTTCATTGATTGAAGAAAAACGTTTCTTCATGTGTTGCACATCTAAGTCATCAATTTTGCATAAGTGTTAGGATGTGTGTCCTTTTCAAAGAACATTCGAAGATTCTAAGATATTTAGCTCACACCGCAACTTGCTAAATCTCTTCTCATCCAAGGGCTTAGTGAAGATATCAGCTAGCTGTTCTTCAGTCTTCACGTGCTCGATGGAGATGTCACCCTTCAACACATGATCACGAAGAAAATGATGACGAATCTGAATGTGCTTAGTCTTCGAGTGCTGAACTGGGTTGTGAGCAATCTTGATGGCACTCTCATTGTCACAGAGGAGAGGCACATTCTTCACGTTGATGCCATAGTCCTTGAGTGTTTGCTTCATCCAAAGCAGTTGAGCACAGCAAGAGCCAGCAGCAATGTATTCAGCTTCCGCAGTGGACAGTGATACACAGTTCTGTTTCTTCGAGGACCAACAGACCAAAGATCGTCCGAGGAAATGACAAGTGCCAGAAGTTGACTTGCGGTCCACACAATCACCAGCATAGTCAGAGTCAGAATATCCAATAAGATCAAAAATAGAGCCCTTTGGGTACCATAATCCTAGTGTTGGTGTGTGAGCTAGATATCGAAGAATATGTTTCACAGCCTTATGGTGTGATTCCTTCGGTGCAGCCTGAAATCGGGCACACATGCAAACACTAAGCATTATATCTGGCCTAGATGCACATAAGTACAATAAAGAACCAATCATGGAGCGGTATACCTTGTGATCGAAGTCAATACCATTTTCATCAGTGCATAGATGGCCATTTGTGGGCATAGGAATTTTGACGCCTTTGCAATCTTGCATGCCGAATTTCCTCAGTACATCTTTGACGTATTTCTCCTGAGATATAAATATGCCATTGCGCTGTTGACAAATTTGAAGACCTAAGAAGAATTTCAACTCTCCCATCATAGACATTTGATATTCTTCACTCATCATATATGCAAATTCATCACTATAACGTTGGTTAGTACAACCAAAGATAATATCATCAACATATATTTGGCACACAAACAGTTCACCATCATAAGATTTAGTAAAGAGAGTAGGGTCAAGTGAACCGGGTGTGAAGTCATTCTTGACGAAGAATTCCTTCAATGTATCATACCACGCCCGAGGGGCTTGCTTGAGGCCATAGAGGGCCTTATTAAGTCTGAAGACTTTGTCAGGATTCTTTGGATCTTCAAAACCTGGGGGTTGAGCAACATATACTTCTTCCTCAAGCTTACCATTGAGGAATGCACTTTTCACATCCATTTGATATAAGATGATATCATGATGGTTAGCATAAGCAAGTAATATGCGAATAGCCTCAAGTCTAGCAACAGGTGCAAAAGTTTCATCGAAATCAATTCCTTCAACCTGTGTGTAGCCTTGAGCTACTAGTCGTGCCTTATTCCTCACCACAAGGCCATTTTCATCTTGCTTGTTGCGGTAGATCCACTTTGTGCCAATGATATTATGCTTGCAAGGATCTGGACGTTTGACCAGTTCCCAGACATTGTTGAGCTCAAACTGATGTAATTCTTCTTGCATAGCCTGAATCCACTCCGGCTCTAGAAATGCTTCATCTACCTTAGTGGGCTCTGTGATAGAGACAAAAGCATAGTGCCCACAAAAGTTAGATAAATGTGAAGCTTTTGAGCGTGTGAGAGGACCTGGCGCTTCAATGTCATCGATGATCTTGTCAACTTGTACTTCTTTTGCAACGCGGGGATGAGCTGGCTGTCACTGAGGAATTTGATCAGCATTTTCTTCAGCACCATTTTCTTTAGCATTATCTTCAGGTGCATCAGCTCGACGTTCTTCATGTACTGGAACGAATTCTTCAGCAAATTCTTCAGTAGGAATGACATCCTCAGTTTCCTTGAACTTGATAGAATCCTCAGGTGCTGGTTCATCTAACACAGAAGGTAGGTGCTCTCTTTGCGAGCCATTAGTTTCATCGAACCGCACATCTACAGTTTCAACAACCTTGTGAAGAGCATTGTTGAAGACTTTGTAGGTGTGCGAGTCCTTTTCGTAACCAAGCATAAAACCTTCATGTGCTTTCGGTGCAAATTTAGAATTGTGGTGAGGATCTCTAATCCAACATTTTGCACCGAAGACTTTGAAATAACTCACATTGGGTTTCTTGTCAGTGAGGAGTTCATAGGCCATCTTCTTGAAGAATTTGTGAAGATATACTCTGTTGATGATGTGGCACGCAGTATCAATTGCATCAATCCAAAAATGATGAGGCGTTTTGTATTCATCAAGCATAGTGCGAGCCATCTCAACAAGAGTTCTGTTCTTGCGCTCCACGATGCCATTTTGCTGAGGAGTATATGGAGCAGATAACTCATGAGTAATACCAAGTTCATCAAGATAGTCATCAAGACCGGAATTCTTGAACTCAGTTCCATTGTCACTCCTGATGTGCTTGATCTTCACACCAAAGTTGGTTGAAGCCCTCGAAGAGAATCGTTTGAAGACTTCCTGCACTTCATGTTTGTAAATAACAATGTGTACCCATGTATATCGAGAGTAATCATCAACAATGACAAAGCCATATAGAGATGCAGCATTAGTGACTGCTGAGTAATGATTAGGTCCGAAGAGGTCCATGTGAAGCAATTCGAATGGACGAGTAGTGGTCATGATAGTCTTCGCTGGATGCTTGGCCTTGGTCATTTTTCTAGCTTCACAGGCTCCGCATAAGTGATCCTTGAGGAATTTGACATTCTCAATGCCAATGACATGCTTCTTCTTCGCAAGTGTGTGCAAATTCCTCATGTCTGCGTGACCAAGTCGTCGATGCCATAGCCAGCCTTCTGAAGCTTTTGCAAGTAGACACACGGCTGGTTGTGGTCCTGTAGAGAAATCAACAATATACAAGTCTCCTCTCCTAAAGCCTTCGAAGACTTTGGAATTGTCAGCTTCCATAATCACAACACAGCGATACTTGCCAAAGATAACAACCATATCAAGATCACAAAGCATTGAGACTGACATGAGGTTGTATCCTAAGGACTCAACAAGCATGACTTTGTCCATGTGTTTATCCTTAGAGATCGCAACCTTACCAAGACCCAATACCTGACTTTTGCCTTTGTCAGCAAAGATGATGTGCTTCAGATGTGACGGTGATAAGGGAGCATCCATCAAAAGATTCTTGTCACCAGTCATGTGATTTGTACATCCACTATCGAGGACCCACTCAGTGGTTTTGGGTTGATCATCCTGCAGATGAATTAGTGTAACTTACAATCTCATATGCTTCATCAATGAAGAATATGATATCAAGTTCATCAGATGAATTTCATCAAGCAGTAAGCAGATATAGCAGTATGAGGACGTGTGAAATGAAAGTTCATTTCATCATGATTAGCCTGCGTCCTTTCACGCAAATTCGTCAGGTCCCCAGCAAATTCTTCAGACGTTAAAGCACGTCTGGAGACCTGACCCTGCAGAAGAGATTAGTTCTTTTTCTTCACCACCCACATCTGAAGGGGTGGCAAAGAGTTCATCACTCTGCGAGCACCATAAGAGAACGGTGGCATAGAGGCCAAACCATTTCGTTTCACATAAGTGGGGTTAGAGTAAGCATATGAATAAGCAGAGAAATTCTTCGAGGACTTATGAACATAATGATTTGAAGAATAATGTGCATATTCATAGCCCTTAGCTCTACCCTGCGAAACAGAGTTGTTAGCATGATGATAATCATATGAGGACTTTGATCCATTTGAGGAATTTGATCCACGTGAGGAATTTGGTCCATATGAAGAGTTTGATCTAGGGTTCCTATTCTTCACAGGTGGTGTCATGAGGACATTCAACTGAAGAATTTCAACATAACTTTTGGGAACCCAGATTTTCTTCATAGGGGAACCGTTCCTGCAGTTAGTCCCAACATATCTAGCAAATACTTCACCATTCTAATTTTTGAACAGTTTATAGTTGGAGTCAAATGACTCATCAGAAGAATGAGAAGATTCACATGTAAAGCCAGATAAGTTAGATGGATCAATTGGAGGTCCCTTTGCAGCAACCCATGAGGTTTTGGGGTACTGCTCAAGCTTCCAATATGTTCCATCAGCATTGAGTTTCCTCTCAAAAGAAATACCCTCTTTCCTAGGGTTTCTGTTGAGGATCTGCTTTTTGAGTACATCACAAAGAATCTGATGCCCTTTGAGGATTTTGTACATGCCTGTTGTGTACAATTCCTTCAGGCTTGCATCGTCAGGGATACTAGCAATGTCCTCAGATGAGGAATTAGTGATAGCAGAGGCAGGTGAAGAATTTGTAACAGTTGAAGCATTTGAACATTCAGGTGAGGAATTAGCAGATTCACGTTCAATGCACTTTAAGCATGGAGGAACAAATTCTTCCTGAGAAGCGCTGATTTGTTGAGCTAGTAATGAATCGCGCTCCTTCTGAAGATCTTCATAACTCACTCTTAGCTTCTCAAGGTCTTGCTTTCTTTGAAGAAATTCATAAGAAAGTTTTTCATGATCAGATAAGAGAGTGTTATGATGACTTTGAAGGTTATCAAACCTAGACTGAAGTCTCTGAAGATTTCCAGTCAGGGCTTTAGTGCGATCCATTTCTTCACCCAACATATCATCACTTTTACCTAGCATGTTTTGAACCTTTTCCAAGGCATGTTGTTGTTTGGTGGCGATGCAAACAAGTCTGGTATAGCTAGGTTCAATATCATCATCAGATTCATCATCATCAGATTCACAGTCACTGAATTCAGATGAGGAACATTCGGTTACCTCGTCACCTTTTGCCATGAGACATGATGCAGAAGATGATGATTCTGGTTCGAAAGTCATCGTTTTGAGAGATTCCTTGAAGTCCTCAAACCAAGGATCATGACGGGTTCGATGACCTTCATAGACATCAGAGATTCGGTCCCAGATAAGCTTTGCATTGCAAAGATGCATAATGAGCCTGAATTGATCTCTGGATAGGCAGGAACAGATGACATCCTTCGCCAAGATGTCAAGTCGAGTGTACTTGCGAATATCATCAGCGTCCGCCATTTTGCATAGATCAGTAAGACCAATCTCAATGACGGTCCACAGCTCGCTGTTCATTGCCATGAGGCGCTTCCTCATCATGGCCTTCCACTTGGGATAATCATGACCGTCAAAGATAGGGCATGTCACTTTCTTCATACCTGCGGTCGACATAACTAAAAACTCCAGGCGGTTAAACCAAAATCACACAGAACAAGGGAGTACCTTGCTCTGATACCAATTGAAAGTGCGTTATGTCGACTAGAGGGGGGGGGTGAATAGGCGATATTTATGAATTCTTCACTGAGGAATTTGCCGGTGAGGAAATTCCTTAGCGAAGAACTATTAGCAGCGGAATAAGTACTCAGAAGTAAGCATAACAGAATACAAGCATGGTCATCATGATGAAATGAAGACTAGCACAGAGTATAGAAAGCGTAATCACAGGATAACACAAGATGAAGACAAACAGACTGAAGAAATTGAACTGAGGAAATTGAGAAAGTCTTCAGTCAAAGTCTTCAAACACAGATATGAACAAACACTCAACACAGTAATGAGGAAATGAAAGGGTTGAGGAAATAGAACCAGTTAGGTTGGTGAAGACAATGATTTGGTAGACCAGTTCCAACTGCTGTCTCAGTTGTACGTCTGGTTGGAGCGGCTGAGTATTTAAACTCGAGGACACACAGTCCCGGACACCCAGTCTCTGAGCACGTAGCTCAGGACACCCAGTCCTCACCGTATTCTCCTTGAACTAAGATCACGCAGATCTCATCCAATCACTCGTGGTAAGTCTTCAGGCGACTTCCAAACCTTCACATACTTGGTCACTCGGCAATCCACAATTCCTCTTGGATGCTCTAGACCTTGATGCCTAACTGTCTGGAAGAAGCACAGTCTTCAAAGGTAACAAGTGTTGGATCCACGCAGGATCAATTTCTTCAGTGATGCTCAATCACTTTGGGTTTGGAGGTGTTTGGGTTTTTGGGATTTTCCTCACTCGATGATTTTCCTCAAAGTCCTCGGAGGATGGGTTGCTCTCAAATGACAAGTGTCAAGTTCTCTCGGAGTAGCCAACCAGCTAGTGGTTGTAGGGGGCGGCTATTTATAGCCTAGGGAGCAGCCCGACATGATAAGACATAAATGCCCCTCAATGATATGACCGTTAGGTGGATAAGATATTTTGGGACAGCTGGCGCGCAACACAGCAACGGTCGGAAATTTGACTCTCAAATTCCTCAGGGCTATCATGTTCCTCACTGTGTAGGCAATCCGCACTGGCGAATTCCTAACTCCTCAGTCAGAGCAAATTCATCACCGACCAGAAGAACTTCGTCTCTGTCACTGAAGAAAGTGACTGAACTGTATGAGATTTCCAAAGGCTTCACTCGAAGGGATTGGTAGGTGTAGGATTTTGAGTTGAGCATCACATGGAAATTTTTCCTTAGTATTTCCTTGACCCCCTTTAACAGTACGGTGTTTCCTATGACTCAAGAAAGAGAAAAACAAAACTATGAAAACGAAAGTCTTCAAGCTTCATATTCCTTGCATGAATATCAAGTCTTCACGGATACACCAATTTCTTCATTTTCAAAGTCTTCAAAATATCAAAGTCTTTAGTTGAAGAACTTCATTTTTAGGGGTCGACTTCCTCTGTAAATATCAAACTCCTCATAGACTTATAGACCTGTGTATACTCACAAACGCATTAGTCCCTTAACCTATAAGTCTTCAATACACCAAAATCACTAAGGGGCACTAGATGCACTTACAAGTTCCATTTCTTTCTCTTTGCCCATTTCTTGAAACTAGTGGTCTTGTCAATCATCAACACTTGATGTTCTTTCTTGATTTCTACCTTCATCGATTTTAGCATCACGAAGAGCTCGGGAATCGTTTTCGTCATCCCTTGCACACTATAGTTCATCACGAAGTTCCAGTAACTTGGTGATGGTGACTAGAGAACTCTGTCAATCACTATCTTATCTGGAAGATTAACTCCCACTTGATTCAAGCGATTGTAGTACCCAGACAATCTGAGCACATGCTCACTGCTTGAGCTATTCTCCTCCATCTTTTAGCTATAGAACTTGTTGGAGACTTCATATCTCTCAACTCGGGTATTTGCTTGAAATATTAACTTCAACTCCTGGAACATCTCATATGGTCCATGACATTCAAAACGTCTTTGAAGTCCCGATTCTAAGCCGTTAAGCATGGTGCACTAAACCATTACGTAGTCATCATATTGAGCTAGCCAAACGTTCATAACGTCTGCATCTGCTCCTGCAATAGGTCTGTCACCTAGCGGTGCATAAAGGACATAATTCTTCTATGCAGCAATGAGGATACACATCAGATCACGGACCTAGTCCGCATCATTGCTACTATTATCTTTCAACTTAGTTTTCTCTAGGAACATATCAAAAATAATAATAAACGGGGAGCAACATCATGAGCTATTGATCTACAACATTATTTGCAAAATACTATTAGGACTAAGTTCATGATAAATTAAAGTTCAATTAATCATATTACTTAAGAACTCCCACTTAGATAGACATCCCTCTAATCATCTAAGTGATCACGTGATCCAAATCAACTAAACCATGTCGGATCATCACGTGAGATGGAGTAGTTTTCAATGGTGAACATCACTATGTTGATCATATCTACTATATGATTCACGCTTGACCTTTCGGTCTCCAGTGTTCCGAGGCCATATCTGCATATGCTAGGCTCGTCAAGTTTAACCCGAGTATTCTGCGTGTGCAAAATTGTCTTACACCTGTTGTATTTGAACGTAGAGCTTATGTAACATCCCAAATTTTCAATTTGGAATGTTATACATAGGTCATCCATGCATATCATATTTTATTGCAATTCCGCTCTGCAATCCTCGAAATCCTAAGCAACTCAAGGACCCTTGGAGAGAGTTGGGGATTTCCTAGTTTTCATATTTGTTTCCTAGCAAATTGTGAAACGAGGATTTTGATTTTAATTATTTTTCTCTCCGAAAAATATTTCTTATAAACCTTGAGAGGAGATAATATGACTTCTCCAAAAACAATTGAAATATTGGAGGGAAAATGTTAGAATCATTTGTTTGTTTTTATTTGAGTTTATTTGGATTTTTTTTGCATTAGAAAAATTGCACGTTTTTAAAATTGCATTTTTACTGCCAAGAAAATGTTCATCTCGTTCTAAATATTTTATTTAGACGGTGAAAATTTGTTTTGGCATTTTTAGGTTTTTATTTTATTTTCTAGGACTTTATTTCCGTCGGCAAAATTATTTTTTTTAAAAAAATTCGGGCATCGACTGGGCCGAAACCCAGTCAGGCCGGCCCAACTCCCCCGCGCCGCCGCCGCCGACTCAGACGAGGAGTCCGGCCGGGACTCCTCATCACCGCCGCGCGTTGCCCCCTCCTCCAAGTCGCCGCCCCCCCTCTTTATTAACCGCCGCCCCACCGCCCAAACCACCACCACCACCACTGCCGCCGAGCCGCGCCCCCCGAGCCGCAGC